>NC_134551.1:42192853-42498879 GCF_025594145.1 Primulina tabacum
GCTTGTATTGTCGTAGGTGTTGGCTGGAATTGTGGTTGGCCTAGGGCCTTTAGCCATGGTTCAAACCATACCTTAGGATGTTGGTAAGAGGCTCTGGTCGGTGGTTCAAGCCCCAATGGCCATTAGCTTTGCAAACGACGCAAGGAAGCGCAACAGCTGCTGCTGTAATTTTCTTGACAGCAACTTTGTGCTTCGGTTCAGTGGCTCGTTTGAGTTCTTGGGTTGCTTTTAGCCTATGGCCTTGAACTGGACAGTACCTCATCGAGTTAGGAAGGTCATGTTTTTGACCGTTTGTGATTCGGTTAAGTTTAGAGGGCGTACGAGAATTTACGGTGCAATGTGCCAAAGTGACTCTCGAAAGAGCGTTTCTTGTTTTTGGCCTCCATTCACCAAATTTCGAATTGTACAATTTTAGGAGCTTTATTTCATCATTTTAGGTGTATTTTAATCATGACTAAATGATGGTTCGATGTTGGTTCGGGTTGGTACGGAGTCATGGTTAGAAATTTAGTTGTTGGTCTAGTTGGCCCTGTTTTTGGGTTCAATGACTAAGTTATTTTCAAGGAAAAATCATTTGCATTTTTTCATGTAAGAATTAGGTCGCAGCGAGCCTGGGAACGATACAACTAATTCGGTAAAATAATACAAGACATTTAATTATATTACGTGCATAAAAATATAAAATGTTCATTTTTTAGATATATGCGATATTGCTTGTGGCCATCTCACGTTCATGGGATTGCAGCTTATCATGGGATTATTACTTCATCTGGTGGTCACTGACCGGTTCAGTTCATGTTCATGTACTGGTATGAATATCCAATCCAAGGGCTGTGATGATCTCTGTCGCCCAGTATATTGTGGTTTAGTCTGATCAGACGATTCATTTCACGTTATGGGCCACTTGCTTAGAACATATACTCAACAGAAAATTATTATATGCTATTTCATGTTAGGGCTCTATCGAGCAAACATTTTCACTTACGATTTTCAGTTCAGTTATGTACGTATTTATAATTACTCATGACAAGATATTTTCACGTTATGCTTTACGACATGATATTTTTACCCGGCATGAAACTTTATGATATATTTTACTCGTTATTCACGATATATGCATGCTGAGTCTTTAGACTTACTAGACTTGATTGTTGTAGGTACTGATGAGGTCGGGGCCGAGGGCGGGGACCAGTGAGCTAGCTTGGGTCGGCAGTAGTAGGAACCCGAGGACCTCATTTATTAGTTTTGTAATGGATTGTACAGTTGAAGAGGGATTAAAAGATTTGATTTGTACTACTAATATCACGAAGGTGCATTTTCTTTTCGTTAGCTCATCACATAAGAACTCCAAAGTTAAGCGTGCTTGACTTGGGACAATTTTGGGATGGGTGACCTCCTGGGAAGTTTCCCAGGGTGCGTGTGAGTGAGGACATAAGCACGCTGGAAAGACTCGTCTTGGTACAGTGAGGACAGTCGTCGAATCTGGGGCATCACAGTTTGTATCAGAGCCGACCGCTCTTAGTACGGTGTGGTTCGGGGACGAACCAAGCGGAAGCTGGTGGGCATGTGAGGCCCGGGGCCGAAGAGGGCGGGGGGTGATCGCCGGTGCCATCAGTTGCACGGACAATGAACGGCTCCTGGCAGGCTTCTAGGTGGAGGGAACATGAATGAACCGACCCGCACGGGAATGAGAGGGATTCCGAGACTGTTTAATGTAATGGACTATACAGTTGAAGAGGGCTTAAAAGATTTGATTTGTATTACTCATATCACGAAGGTGCATCTTCTTTTCGGTAGCTCATCACATAACAAAGTTAAGCGCGCTTGGCTTGGGGCAATTTTGGGATGGGTGACCTCCTGGGAAGTTTCCCAGGGTGCGTGTGAGTGAGGACATAAGCACGCTGGAAAGACTCATCTTGGTACAGTGAGGACAGTCGTCGAATCTGGGGCGTCACAAGTTTATTTATCATTTTCATGCAAACTCATTTTTATCGCGATGAATTATTTTAAGTTGTTGTTTTGAAACAGATATTTACTTCCGCTGCTATTTCGACATTTAAAACTTTTATTCCACTGTTACATTAAAACCTTAAAACTTTTATTCAGTTTATTTTATGAATGAGGAAAGTTATTTACCTTTAAAAAGAAAATTTCAAATTTTCCCGCAAATTTTCAAATACGTATTTCGGGCCTCTACATAGGTGCATTAGGACTCCTATCTAGTTTAGGACTCTTCCAGCTGAGCCACTGATAAGCCCAAATCTTATAGAGATTTTAGGGATTCTATTTTATAATATTTGTGTTTATCTAGAATTATTATCCTAATTTTGTGATTATCTTAATTAAGTTTATAATGATGGTAGATTTAAATAGAAGAGGAAAAAATGCATAATTTGGGAGATAATATGATTTTGCAAGACTTCAAAGGCAACAAAATACCAAGAGGAAGGAAATAAAATATTCTTATATTTTATTCCTTGATAATGTTGAAATTTTGGAAGAAAATCTGTGCAGATATTGAGAGAGGAAGCCTCAAAATTGAAAAATAAAATATTATCTACAATTTTAAACATGAGAAGAGCTTCAAAGATTTAAAGGATGAGGCCCATGAATAATTATAAAAGGTAGCATACGTGAGAAGAAAAAGGGAGGCGCAAAACAAAAGAAAAAACCAACTCGGAAGGGACAAAACAGATAAGAGAGGAGAGAAGAGAGAAGCATACAGAGGGAAGAGACAGAAGAAGGCATCGCAGAAGGAGAGGGAAGGAAGAGAGCATAACAGAGGAAGAGGGCCGTAAAAGGAGAGAATAGGAAGGAAGCACAGAAGAAAAAAGCTACAGTGAAGTAGCGACAACGCGGAAGAAGAACATAAGGGGAGGAAGATTGTAGGACAGAAGCTGAAGGAATTCCTCACACACGTCTAAATCACAGAGAATTCCTCTTATTTCCTTCTTTATTTTGTTTTCTTCTATGAACTTAAATATGACTTTTCACTTCTATTTTGAATTCATGGAATAATTTTCTTTAGGCTAAGACCACAATAGAGCCAAACAATACTTTATTTGATATTTGTTTTATTTTCATTATATTATTTTTCTAGATTTTAATTATTGATTGACGTTGGTTTAATATTTATTGTTAATAGCCTGATCAACTATTTACATGTTTGTTGATTAATCACGAATCGGGAGATGATTGGTTAAATATAACAACGAAGACGTCATCAACACATGGTTAAACTGACTAGAATAGTATTCGGTTTCAGTGTGCGGTTATAGGTGAAAACTTAAATTCTACGAAGATTTAATGCATTTAGATCTAATTAAATTCAATTAGAAATAATTGGACTGTTAGATTTAAATAGGTTTATTAACTCGAGGAATCGTTTAATAAATAAATTTGGGGATTTCACCGTGATTGTCAATACTTAAATAATTAATTGAATTTTAAGATGTGTCAACATAGTAGAGTTTGGTATCGTTTTGTGTCTTAGTTATTTATTTGAATTTGTATCCCTCCTTGATATCTGAATCCGTCGTTTTAATTGATATTATTTTATTTAATATTTTAGATTAATAATTCACATATCATCTTTTTATTTATTTTGTAAAGCTTAAGTTAAGTGATAAAAATTCTAGTAATTAAATATTAGTCTCTGTGGGATCGATACTTGGACTCATCATCCATTTACTATAACTTGACCTAGTCCGCTTGCTAGATTTATTCATAACCGAAATCGTCGGTCAAGTTTTTGGCGCCGTTGCCGGGGACTAATTTATTTAATATTGGAATAAATTTCTTTATTGAGACTAGACATTTTTTTCCCAAGAAAAAAAGATAAAAAAATCATTTGTTTTTTTTTCTAATTTATTTGTTTTATTGCGAGGTACTTCAAGATGGATCATCGTGGAGTGTTCACGAATTTTGCCCAAAAATACTCGGAACCATTCTATGCTGCTTGGGGGAGATTCAATGATCTAGCAAACAACTTTCGGTTTCATGATTTGTCAAACTACACTCTTATTCAAATTTTTTTATTTTGGTTTGGATGAGGCAACAAGAAGTTGGGTAAATTATGGAGCTTTGGCAACTGGTAGTCACTTATTTAATAGAGAATACAACAGTGCGATGCACTTGTTAAATGATATGGCGGATTTCGACTACCACTGGCATTGTGATCCTTCACTGCAGGGTTGGAGTCACCAATATCCTCCACAATTTTGCCCCAATTTTGTAAACCAACCATTTGAGCAACAAGAAGAGCATAGTGCACATTTAGATGAAATCATGGCCCAGTGGGAGAAGATGGTCAACTCTTTGTGTTTCATCGATGAACAGATTGAGCTTCTAATGCAACCAGTTTATGAAATCCGCCAAGAGAATGAAGCGATTTTTGATGATCAATTAATGACCAATCAGGCATGGGTGAATGATGACAACTCAAACAACCAAAGTTTGGAGAGTGATTCAAATCATGTAGAAACTTCACCTGAATCTGATCTTCCGCAAGTGTTTGAGTTGGAGGCAGAAGAATTCTTCGAGGAATTCCTATGCGAAGATGAGGCAGAAGTGAAGTTGGAGGAATTCCTATGAGAAGATGAGGCAGAAATGAAGTTAGAGGAAGAAGAGTTCTTCGAGGAATCCCTACGCGAAGATGAGGCAGAAGAGAAGTTGGAGGAAGTAGAAGAACACAAGTCGAAGGATTCGAACTCATATATGGTCTTAACATATATTCCACCAGCAGATTATTTATTTCCATCAACGCAAACTCAAGAATATTACATCCTCTACGAGCTTTATCATAGATTAGATTGTTCTTCCCCTAATAATCAGTCTTTGCCGAGTGTTGTTGGAGCGACGAGCGTGCAATGTCAATATCATGCCAAGCTTGAGGGCACATATAATCAAGACCCATATGTAATATTGTATGATATTTACTATGGGCGGAAGCCGCTATTTGATGGATGCTTCTCCGTAGTCAAGCTATAGACAATGAATTTAGCGCTTGCTGGGAGGCAACCCAGTGATTTATTTTATTTCCTGTCGTTTCATTTTTTATTTTTATTTTTTTCACTTTGTTAGTTTAATCCTCTGTGATTTTGGTGTGTGTAGGCTATATTGGAATGAAGGAATATGATTTAGATTCTGGAAAATCTAAACTGTTGAAATGAAAGATTTCCAGCACTGAGGAATTCTACCATCCCCATGTAGCACTCCGTGGAATTTAAAGCAACACTGTCAGGGAAGTGTTATCTTACTATTCTGCATCCAAATTTTATATTATTTTTGAATGGCATGACACTGAGGACAGTGTAAATAAAAAGTTTGGGGGGAATTTGTGTTTGGTTTCATGTCACAACACTTAGCATGTGCTTAAATGTTTAATCCTCGAGCATGAAATTTTGTTTTTATTCTTTGAGAAACCGCACTAGTGATTACATGATACACTAATTGACTTTCTATATTTTTGAACACTCAAGAAATTACATCATACCTAGAATTGATTGAGATGAGCTGTAGTTGTAGCCGAAGGATTTGAGCACAAACTAGTTTTGTATCATATTTTGAGACATAATCTATGCACTTTAGGTCATACTTATATGAATTAATCGTGAATTGGTAAAAGGTGAGCTCATGAAAAAAAAATGAAAAAAAAAAGAAGAAGAAGAAAAGAAACAATCTAGAACTTGTCTGATTATCCTTCGAGGCGAAAATACGGAGGAGAATGACTTAGGGATGATTTAGGCGATCTTTGGACCGTTTGAGCCTTTCGAGCCTACACAATGCATCATTTATATCCCTAGTATTCCCTTTTGAGCCTAATAAATCGAATGGAGTGTGTCAAATACATACAATTAGCCCCCATTCGTATTCCTTCAAAATCCCACATCAACTACCCAATTTTAACTCATACACTATTCCTCTACCTTAATTTTGAGAGAAATAAACTCTTTAGCGCTTTAAAATTTTTCAATAACTCTCATGTGCTGATTGATAAGAAAAATTGGAGGAGTTTGAAAAAAAAATCATGAAGAATGAAAAAGGAGTTGATGAAAAGATATATCTAATTATAAAAGAAAAGAAGGAGGATTGAACGTTGTATGATGTGGTGATTGAAAAACCTAAATGTTGTTGAAGATCGAAAAAAAACTGGAGGAAGAGAAAGAAAATAGGGGGAATATGAATGAAAGTACAAGGAAGATGAAAAAGTTAGGTGGATGAATGATGAAATTCCATAAGGGAAGGAAGATAAGAGATGAAAGAGTGCGCTATATGATTAAATTGTTTATTTTTTCTCATTTTGAATTCCCTACCTTTATTGTAGCCGTGAGCCGTGGCCTAACGTTATAAGCTTAAAAAGACCTATTGACCGGGTCATATTCCTCCAACATTTAGTGGAGAAAGGTATGAAAGACAAGCTTATGGAGAGTTTCTTAAAAAAAAAAAAAAATCAGAAAATATGAGCACTCTTTGTACTAAAATACATTTGAGGAATATGAGTTTTGACTTCCACACTACACACGTCTCATTATCTTGATCTTTTTTAGTGAATGCTTGAGTTTTGAAGTTGCAACGAAAGTGAATTTTATGATCTTCGAAGTGTGATCTTTTGATTGAGTGTGACGGACTTTGGTAGGTTGAAAAGTGTTGATTGTGTCATTTTTGTGGTGAATCATTGAATATTCCTCGGTTATGTTTTTATTCTTTGATGTGTTCGAGGACGAACAAAGGCTAAGTGTGGGGGGATTGATAAGCCCAAATCTTATAAAGATTTTAGGGATTCTATTTTATAATATTTGTGCTTATCTAGAATTATTATTCCTAATTTTGTGATTATCTTAATTAACTTTATAATGATTGTAGATTTAAATAGAAGAGGAAAAAATGCATAATTTGGGAGATAATGATTTTGCAAGACTTCAAAGGCAACAAAATACCAAGAGGAAGGAAATAAAATATTCTTATATTTTATTACTTGATAATGTTGAAATTTTGGAAGAAAATCTGTGCAGATATTGAGAGAGGAAGCCTCAAAATTGAAAAATAAAATATTATCTACAATTTTAAACATGAGAAGAGCTTCAAAGATTTAAAGGATGAGGCCCATGAAGAATTATAAAAGGTAGCATACGTGAGAAGAAAAAGGGAGGCGCAAAACAAAAGAAAAAACCAACGCTGAAGGGACAAAATAGAGAAGAGAGGAGAGAAGAGAGAAGCATACGGAGGGAAGAGACAGAAGAAGGCATCGCAGAAGGAGAAGGAAGGAAGAGAGCATAACAGAGGAAGAGGGCCGTAACAGGAGAGAATAGGAAGGAAGCACAGAAGAAAAAAAGCTACAGTGAAGTAGCGACAATGCGGAAGAAGAACATAAGGGGAGGAAGATTGGAGGACAGAAGCTGAAAGAATTCCTCACACACGTCTAAATCACTGAGAATTCCTCTTATTTCCTTTTTTATTTTGTTTTATTTTATTAACTTAAATATGACTTTTCACTTCTATTTTGAATTCATGGAATAATTTTCTTTAGGCTAAGAACACAATAGGGCCAAACAATACTTTATTTGATATTTGTTTTATTTTCATTATATTATTTTTCTAGATTTTAATTATTGATTGACGTTGGTTGAATATTTTTTGTTAATAGCCTGATCAACTATTTACATGTTTGTTGATTAATAATGAATCGGAAGATGATTGGTTAAATATAGCAACAAAGACGTCATCAACACATGGTTAAACTGACTAGAAATAATATTCTGTTTCAATGTGCGGTTTTAGGTGAAACTGATTCTACGAAGATTTAATGCATTTAGGTCTAATTAAATCAATTAGAAATAATTGGACTGTTAGATTTAAATAGGTTTATTAACTCGATGAATCGTTTAATAAATAAATTTGGGGATTTCACCGTGATTGTCAAGACTTAAATAATTAATTGAATTTTAATATGTGTCAACATAGTAGAGTTTGGTACCGTTGTGTGTCTTAGTTATTTATTTGAATTTGTATCCCTCCTTGATATCTGAATTCGTCGTTTTAATTGATATTATTTTATTTAATATTTTAGATTAATAATTCACATATCATCTTTTTATTTATTTTGTCTAGCTTAATGTTAAGTTATAAAAATTCTAGTAATTAAATATTAGTCTCTGTGGGATCGATACTTTGACTCATCATCCATTTAATATAACTTGACCTAGTCCGCTTGTTAGATTTATTCTCAACTGAAATCGTCGGCCACCACCGAGCCCACCTGACCCTAACCATCCCTGGACCACGTCCAGCCCAACCAAGCCCAGCCCAGCCCTTGAACCCGAGCAGCGAGCCATCTGTTGGAGCAAAAGTAGCTGCCCTCCATGGTTACCTCACGTTCTCGAGCCATCAGCCAACCCAGCCGCACCAGCCCCTCTCTAGACCCTTGTGCACCCTCTTAAGACCCTAGTGACTCGACCTAACCTAGCCTAGGGTCCCCTGGCCGAGCCCTTTCCCTTCCTGCGAGCGGCTGCACCAGCGCGCATGCACCAAGCTTCTCGGGTGGAGTCCTAGCTCCTCCCCAGCCCCTTGGATCGAGTCCTAGTGTGGCTAGGACTCCTTTCCTGACCCCTCATGGACCCTAGGTAGCCCTGGTCCCAGTCAAGACCAAGCCCAGCCACAATTCCCATTAACCAAGCCCCTTGATCACCCAACATCAATTTTCGGTTCCATTTTTGTTCTTCGTGTGGTGCAACGTTTTTGTGGTGACTTAGACTCCTTAAACCTGTGTAAAACAACCCTTGATCCATTTTAAAGCTCACACTTTGAAATTTATCCTTTAAATAAATTGCATGCATTCAGTCCTACTAAAAATATCATTTTAAAATAATCAAAAGTAATTACCAATAAAAATATAGCGGAGTAAAAACAAATAAAAATCCTAATCATCAAACAGTAAAATAAAACAGTGTATAAAATACTCATATCTTCTCAATAATATGAAATCATAAATGTGCGGAAAAATCACGAGGTCCTCGGGTCGTGTCGCCCACCAGGTCTGCTGACTCAGAGACCAGCACGTCCAGTCTCCTCGACATCGAACTCACATGCATCACACACGCCTAATGAGTCTAAAGACACAACACACCAGTACCATAAATAACAAATACCTATACATAGCACACAGCAATGAAAAATATCATACTCAACATATCTTTCATGAATTTTAAAAGCTTAAAGTAAACGTGTCATATGCAATCGTGACGTGTTAAACAGCTCATCAGTTAATCATCACTCATCATTTATCATTCATCATTTCCATTGGTGAACTCAGTTTATTAGAGGTGACTATCATACATCATCATTTATGATGGATCCATCATACATAGAACTCCGGTACCCGGTGGCTGTCGGACATCAGTGACATGATTACCCATCCACTGTGCCTAGGCCTCATCATCATCATTTAAATATAGGTCTTATGCATTTACATATACTTCGATAGTCACAACTAATTCTCATCATTCAAAACATCATCATTTTCATAACTTATAAAAATCATGCATACGTGCAATTTTCCTTAAATCCAAGCATGCAACATATATTTTCATAAAATCTTAAAAATCGTGATCATGATGCATAAACATTTTAAATATAGTAAATTTGTGCTCAGGGCGCTGCCAGTAGCAAAATCTTACCCCGGGTGCAAAATGACATTTTTGCCCCTGGAAACCCAAAAATTACCGTTTTACCCCTGGACCTCTACAATTGACCCGAAGCTGACCGAACTCCTTAAAATCTCCCAAAACATATTTAGAAGCATTCCTAGATGTAAACTCGAGCCCATTTCATAACTTAACCGTTTCGTTTTAAAACTTGGACGGAGGTCTCGGTTTTAACCCGAATAGAATCGAAACCCAACAAAATTTTTCCCAAATTTTTTACCATGTCTTAGCAACACCTAGAGGTCCCGAACCCCGAAATTCCAGCCCCTAAACTTACAGGGACCAGCCCTCAAAATTTCTGGAAAATTTCGTTATTCTCCCATCTCGCACCCGCACCCTCAAGGCCACACCCGATCCCTAGCGCCCCTCGGCTCGCCCTAGCTCACACCAACCATGAACCAAGTCCAGCAGGACCTAGACCAGACCCTAAGGGAACTACAAGAACCACGCCACCAGCCCCGTGCACGTTGCCATCAGCCAGAACCTAGAATCATCAAAAGCTCCTACCGCGGCCAACCCTTCTGAACTTGGCTCGATCGATCTTCCCACCAACTCCAGTAGGGTTCGAGTCATCCCAGACCACCACTTAGAGCCATCAGAGTCTGGTCCAGGGTTGGATATGACCCTCGCACAGCCGGAACAACAGAAACACGATCGCGCCCCCCATGCACAAGCCACAAATTCGGTCGGCCCTCACAAACTCAACGAACTCGACCAAACTTCCAACTCCAGCACCTAACCCTCATCAACCACGACCTGTACAGCCCCTTTTCATCATATTACCGTAGCTCCTTGCACCATAAATCAGAAAAATTGTGACCAGCAACCGAAAAATGCAAAAACACAAAGAAAACCGAAAACCTTGAATGTTCATGGCTGGATTGAAATATTTCGTGTACAATGCATACACAACAGACATATAACACCTGAATGATGCAGAAAAGATGTTATAAAGCGTGCCTTGATGCAATAGACATGAGGAGATCGAAGAACGAGTGCCAGGTGAATTCTTTTCTTTGGAGAAAAGCTTGATCGAGGCATTCTTGGGAACTTTTCTTGCTGAAACCGAGGGAGTAAATTCTGAATGAAAGGGTGTCGGCTGGTGGGGAGCATTTAGGTTTAGGTTTAGGGTTAATTAGCATTATATAAATAGTTAATAAATAACTAATGGGCCCTAAATGGCTAATTAAAAGTTAAAAAAGGATTTTAAGCCCAACAAGCTCAAAAGTAGGCCCATTAAGTCCAAACACAATTCCGAAAAATATTTCGTGTTAAAAAGTTTTTGAAAATATTATCCGAGCCCTCAAAAAATCTCTCGATTTGATAAAATTTGCGTACCCAACAAAGCCCATTAAAAAATACCTTTAAAAATCTTAAATAAATTAATAAAAAATAATCATATAGGAGAAATAATTTTCCTAAAAATTCTCTGGTCTCCGTTCCTCGTTCGAGCGTGAAATGCACCTAGAAAACCATAATGCATGAACTTCTAAAATTTCATGAAATAAATCCTATCATGATGAATTATGCATAAAATGCATAAAATAATTAAACACATAATTTAAATAAAAATACTAGATTGCATGCATTCAGGTTACGTGATTTAAATTTCTGGACCTTACAATGGCAGCCCCTTAAGATCATATTAAACATGATTTTGGATGAAAACACAAGCTTTAAAAACCACATAAGATGCATCTACGAAAATATAACATGATGCAACTTGTTTTTCATGTAAAACAATTTTTAATAAATACTATGGTGTGATGGATGAGTAAAGGGAAGAATATAACATGCCTTTGCGTAATTAACGCACGAATTATCGTTGACGAATCGAAGAACGTGACACGAAGACGTTGGCTGAATTTTTCCTTGCAATATTCGAAGCTTTCTCTTAATTCTTCCTTGTGTGTGCCGTGTAATTTGAGAGAAGAAAGAGTTTGAGTGATTAAGGGGTGTGGGGCGTGGGATATAATGGCATGAGGTAGGGTTTTAAGGCCTTAAATAATTACTTAAAATCTCTATTATTATATAATAGTTGATCCCTAATAAAAACCACTCTACGAAGACATCAACTTTCTTTCCGATTTTACCTTTATAATTTTGTATATTATATTTTTTCTTAACCAATAATATTGTATTCACCTTCGTAAGAACTGCACACGTTTTCTCTCTTTTCTGCTCAACCCACGATTTCTTTTCCTAATTTCCACCACGCTCAGAGCAGATAAGTTTGTGATACTCACGTTTTTCCTCTTTTCTACTCAACTCACAATTTCTTCTCCAAATTTCCACCACGCTTGGATATTGAAACAGGTTAGTTTGTGAATGTTTTCCTCAATCTCTCCCGTTGTTGTCGCTTTTGATTTACGAATTATTTTATCGGCCAGATTGGGAAATATGTGGTTGTAAATTTTTGTTTCTCTTCTTCTTCTTGGAACCAAATTGAATTCGAAAGAATACAAATTGAGTTTTTGGTAAGTCGAATTTGCTTTTGTAATTTTTTTTTCAAAAAAACATCTATATCGTTCATGGACGTTCATGCTTTTAATTTAGCAATGGAAAATATTTGTTAGATATTTTGTGCACTCGTGTCTCGATACAATTCTGTTTTTTTTCCTGATTTACTTATTTAAATTTATTTTACTTGTGATTTTGATATGAATGTCAAGATAAATTTTTCATCGAGAAGTTGTTCGTTTCCTTCTTTCTGTCAACAAAAAACATGGCTTGATAAAGGTCCTGGACATTGACTCAATTTCCCTCAAACTGTTTGAAATAATGTCTCATTGAAAATCATTTGGAGAATGGTTGTTATAACTTATATTTTTACCAAAGGCCGCTCCAAAATCTGGCATTTTCCTTACCGTTGTTTGTCGTAACTTCTTCATTTCTCAGTGTTCAAATTTTATGGAGCTTCGGAATTTTCAAAAACAGTAGTTGCGACATTTAAATATTTGTTAGAGTCTAATGTTTGGAGTTTGTTGATTAATCTATGAAAAGAATATAATATTACACTTTGTCGTATGCTGCACTTAGAAATATCAAGGGCATTACTTCCTTATTGTATGCTAAAAATTGGACCAATTCTTGGCTTCATTCTTTATTGTGATTGACGCGTCAGTCTCATTGGTGTTATTGTCGGTTTTGTGAGTTCACTGACCACTCAAAAATTTGCACGTTTGGGGTAGAAGTCTTGGAAGAAGAGATGGTTTATTCTTACACGCACCTCTCTGGTTTTCTTCAAGAATGACCCTGTTAGTACATGAACATCTCTGTTTCCCTTCTCTTTAATGTGCCTGTAAAATCGATTTAGTAAACTCATTGTTTTATCTGATCAATGACTTTGCTGGAGCAGTTTCATATATTTAAAGTTCGTTAATCTGTCATATGATATTGAAATGACTAATATGACCAACCTCTCCTCCATTTAGAGTGCACTTCCACAGCGTGGTGGTGAAGTGAATTTGACTTTAAGCGGCATCGATGTCAATAATTCAGGAAGGTAAATGATCTCTCTTTTCATGATGTTATGTCTATTTTTCTCTTGCAGCTTTCTAATTCCCGATTTCTTAAGTTTGTATCATAAATCTATTAGCGTCAATCTCACTGAAACTCTACATTCTAATTGAAATCTAGTGTTTCTCGAATTCATCTAGGGAATTGAAACGTGGATTCTGAGACGATTATGTGTTTAATCCATTCGAAGTAAGTTATCTCTTTGATTATATTATCAGTTCAAATACTAATCTTTTAATGTGTGATTTGTATTGGGATTGTTTTTCTTGAAATTATGGGTTTCGTGAGAAATATGGTTGCAAACTTGCACTGCAGGTGTTTGTATTATGTTCTTAAGGCTTGCACTACAGGTGTTTGTATTATGTTCTTAAATCAATTTAATTGTCAAGAATTATCTGCCCTTATCGATTGAATGTACAAACAATCTCTTCCTTCTCCTCTGTAACTGTATTCCTCATCCCTGATTCTTTAATTTTTGTAGTTTGACGCTCTCTAAATGGGGTCTCATTTTATTGTTTAACCGGAACATATCATTAAATTACAAGACTTCATCATTATGCAGTGATAACTCTAACGTTCAATGGACATAACCAAATTATTCCGGTTAGAAAAACCAGCAACACCCATTTAGCATACACAAACCAAATCCAAATAAAACGGATCTGAGTCCATGCAATTTTACCCGACCCATTGTTGTCCCTGCTCCATAGTCTGTCTTGAACTTAGTTTGAGATTGATGACTTCATTCATCTTTGAGTCCTTGAACAAGAAGACTTGGTGAAGCAACCTTAGTTTAATTTGCTAGAACAAACAATGAGAAGGATTGACACCACTATGTGGTATTGCTAATTACTCACATATTCATATTTCATATATACAAACATATATATAGCATATTTAAGTTTAGCAGATTCATGGAAACAATTTTATAGCTTAAGTTCTTATTGTGTCTTTGCTAATGATCTTCCATTTGCAGGCTGTTGCTGGACTGGCTGCAGATGGCAGGCAAATTGTGACACGGGAAAAATCTGAAGCAGTTAATTATGAGAGGTTTGATTTTTCCCCTCAATCTCTCCCGTTATTATTGGTTTCAATTTACGAATTATTTTACGAGACAGACCGATAATAGATGGTTGTAGAATTGTGCTTCTCTTATTTTTTTGGACCAAATTAAATCCGATAAAACACGAATTCAGTTTTTGATATGTCTGAATTCAACAGTACAAAATTAGGACGAAACGATGAGCAAGGGACATGGTCTATTCTCGGATTTTGGCAACAGCTTGAAAGGTTTGATTTATCAAAAATTCACAAAAAATTGTTTCTTATTTTGCCCAATTCACATGATTTTTCGTTTTCACCTTTTATTTGATGAAAATTATCATTTTAAACTAAAAAATCTAATTGTTCTATTATGTATTCATAAATCACCGTAAAAGAAACGCAGGAGAGAAAAAACTTATGTTACGGCACATAAAGTTAATGGTATCTACTCACTTTTTTATTTCCTTTATTGTTATTAATTTTGTTTTAGTTTATGGGTTTAAATGCAAATGGTTTGCAAAAGAAGCGTAGATTTAAGGCTTCCTTGCAATTCATCCATTTTGGTATTATATCTATTTGATTTATTGATGTTGTGCAAGGTTCCTCGTTGTATAATAATGGTTTTTGATGTTATGCAAAGTTTGCACCAGTTGACACAAAAATAATTGAATTAAATAAAAATAAATGAGAAGTTGTAGAATCGTCGTTCCCTTTGAAATTTAACAAAATTTTTAAAAAAAACAAGCTTGAAACAAGTTCTAAATAATATCTTAATTATCTTTTTGGTATTCAAGCAATTTCGTCAAATAATGTAATTTTTTTGTTCTTTTCACTTTGGGAATGGGATACGGGCTTCAACATTCACACATTATAATTTTTATTCCTTTGTGATTCTGCATAATTTTGGTTTGGATTCGTAACTCAATGTTCTCTGATGCCTTCTCAATACTTGAATGTAATATTCAACAAAAAATTACACTACGCTAATATAATGATTTCATTTGTTTTTGGTGTTTTGTTTTGAGGTATGAGATGTGTGAGCTGTTTCTTTTTCAAAATGATAGACAACTACGACCCTTATTTAATTTTAAACTGATTTTATCAAATTTTGATTTGGATCTAGAGTATAATGTTGTCATTATGTATTTTTTTTTATTTAAGCTTCCGAAATAGGGTTGGTAATCTTTGCTTCTTATTTTCGGTGATATACTGCTATAACTGAGGTATATATTTAGCTTATTAATGCTAATGGTTGTATTGTATGTAAGGTGTGCATTTTTTCAAGTCGAAGGTTCCTTCTTACAAAGAGGTATTGTATCTGTATGTTTTTCTTCTTTTGCTTTCACTTTAATGTTTTACTTTGTGTATATTGTTTGAAATGTGTAGCACACGGCATCCGTGTATCATTTGGTACATGATTTTCATGTTACTTCCCAACGTTGTTTTCGTTGCTAATATTTTTTTGTTGTAACAAAATAATGTATGGTATTATAATGATATAATATTTGAGACTTATTGTATTTTACATTTTATAAAAAAAAATAAGTATTTTGAATAAAAAAAATGATTTGTATGAGACTAACCTCTCATCTCAAATCTTATTCATATTTCCACAATAGTTTATCCAATTAAAAAATGTTACCATCTTCTGCCATCAATTTTCTTCAATGTATATCGATGTAATGCTGATATATTCATGTTTTTGGTAAATCTGTTATTGCATTTCTTGAATTATTGAAACTTAAACATGTCATAAATAAACGTTTCTAAAATCCTTAAATGGAAAAATTAAAGTAAGGTTCTTCAAAATTTTTTCTAAAAATAATAATTATGAGTAGAAACAACGATTAAAATCAAAGATTTTTTTCATTTAAGGATTTTAGAAACGTTTATTTAAGGATTTTAGAAACGTTTATTTATTTACCGTGTATTTAGCGAAATCTTTGCAGTAGTTTACATTTTGTTCTGTCATTGCATATTTTAGAAATTTTGCTCTGTTTCTGGACCCGTACCACCTGGTCAACCTCTCCCCAAATGGAGTGGTCTATTGCCCAAGCCAGAACTTACAGGTACTCCAAGATCTTATTCATGAGTTTGAAAGAAACCAGCAAATGAATGTGCAATGCATCAAATATTTATCAAGAACTACACTTGAAACAGTGTTCACAGGTGGAACCTGACATCAAATGCAGCTTGGCCAAACCCTTCGGGTTCTTTCCATTACGGGAAAATAAACGCTTCTAAAATGTTTATTAGTTTACCATGTATTTAGCAAAATCTTTGCAGTAGTTTACATTTTGTTCTGTCATATCGATTTTTTATAGCACGCTTTAATAGATTGTTTTATTTATTTTGTATGTTTAGGTTGAACTATAGTATGATTCGATAAAATGAATATTTTCTTATTACGCTTGACCATAAAGGGTTTAGCTTATGCATAAAATGCTTAAGGATATTTACAACTTGAATATTTTTTTCAATTTATTAGGTGAATGTAGAAGACAAATTTTAGGTTTTTATATTCAATAAATTTTAGTTTAATGATATTCTCATATTTTTTAGATAATTTTTTGACTATTTGTTTATTTCTTTTACATCGAAATTTATCATTATTTCACATGATATGATATTACTGTTTCAAAATAATATTATTTTTTAAAATCAACACATATATCATGTGAGGTAACAAATTGAGTTTTGCATATTTATTTAAGCTTTGTAATCCTTGCTTTTCATGCATCAAGTACAAAATTTTTTTACTGTCATGGTGTCGTAAAATCACGAAGGTTTAATATATTAACCTCATATTCATGACACACGCAACGCGTGTGCCTCGATGGCTAGTATTAATGGTAGCTTAGGCCCATTAACAAGGTTATGTAGGCCCATTAAGCCCATTAGTGCATTTAAAAATTATTTTGTTTAACAAGGTTTATGAAATTATTAGTCGGGTTGTCAAAAAGTTCGTATTTTTGTTGAAAATCCAACACCGATAAAAATTACGTCCCTGGTGTATAAATTCATCTCAAAACTCCTTATTTTCAAAAATAAGAAAAAACGTCATCCTTATTTTAAATAAATAAAAACAATTATTTAATAAAAATATTTTTCATTTTTCAGCCCTGGTCTCCGTTCCTCGATCGCAACTCGAATAACTTTTAAAAATACATTTTAATGCAACCATGAAGAAAAGTACATTTTAAACATGTCAACATGCACGACATATTTAATCCATGCAAAAACATTTTTTGCTTTAAAAGGGGTTGCAATGAGTGTTGTGATTTGACTGATGAGATGTAGTTCAAAAACCCGCAAAGGCATGAGACGCCAGTTGCTATTTCACCATCGATTTGATCAGTTTAGTACCTTTATTTGGTGTCTTATTTTATGTCTTAGTGTGGTCTATGACCTATTTTGTTTGAGGGCAAGAAAAAGGTCAATATGAGGGGATGATATGTGTTGTTTTTACGTGTTTTATTGCATTAATTTTGTGTGTATTTGCATTGTTTGTGTGTGCATTTCATTTACATTTTGTTCGCTTTAGAAATAGCATATGCATATGAACGTGTCTCACTCGTACGTGATGAACTTGCAGGTTAAATGGCCGGAGAGCTGAAATCGGGATAGAAAAACACAAGCCACGCGATAAGGAGACAAACTTGGCAGAATTATTAGCGCTCGGGCAGTAGAATCTTACCGCTCGAGTGCGAGGAGAGATTTCCGAAAGTTCTGACAAAAGAGTTGACGCCCGAGTGGTAATATCTTACCACTCGAGCGCGAGATGTGCCTTTCAAAAATTAAATTACAGAAGACTCGCCACTCGGGCGATAGAATATTATCGCTCGAGCGTGAGCACCACACTTCGCGAGAGAACTTACAGTGGAGTTGGTGCTCGGGCGGTAGAATCTTACCGCCCAAGCGATACTCAATTTGGAAAAAAATATTAAAGATGATTTCTTGCCTTCCGAGGGAGGTTGCCAAGTGGTGGCTGCAATAAAAACCCTAAGGACAAAAATAGGACACTTTTCAGCAGCCAAAAAATTTTGGAGCAGAGAAAAAGCTTGGAGTTGAAGATTTCAAGACTTCGGGGCAACGTTCTTCGCATTTTCATCACGTCTTGTATTTCTAGTTTATTTTCTCTTGTTTAAATATTATTTTGCTTAGTTTGATCATGAATTCTAGTAGCTAATTTTCATTATTTGTTGGGATTTAAGGGGATCCTACCCCAAAATCGAGTTTAGTTAATTCATCTATCGAATTTTGATTTATTCTTGATTGTGCTCTTATTTTCATTGCGTTGTTGATGCGTAGCTAACTTTAATAAAGATTTCATATTTCGAGTGAGTTCAAGAGAATAGCCTGTGATAGGAATGAGTAGCATAATCCGTGGATTTACAATTTACATAGAAATATGAAGTCGAATATACGTCGATAGTCATAGTCCAATAGGTCAAAAGCTAGGGGATTTCATATAACGACATGCAATTCACCTTTGATAAATAATTAAAGAGATTTAGTTACTTCACCGAGTTGAAATAGTTTGGCATAGCTCTAGAGGGCGTGTTCAATTGGATAGAAAATTCCGTCGAAAGCGTAGATCATTGTCAAACAAATTAAGTAGATTAGCGAGGGGTAGGTGAAACGAGATTCCCAACAAATTCATTTCTTATTGAATCTTTAAACAAGCATTTTATCTTATTTAGTTCATCGTTTAATCATTATAGTAGTAAACAATCATTCCAATTATTGTTGCTAAAGGTTTAATAATTGAGAATAACAATCGCAAAATACAGTCTCAAGAGGAACGATACTCGTACTCTCGTACACTGTATTATTACTTGATATCGTGCATTTGTGATTATTTCAAGCTTGAATATTATTAATTTTTACTAAGGATTTTACCGTGCAAGTTTTGCTCGATCAGAGAGTCACACCGATGAAGGGTGTGATGAGATTCGGGAAGAAGGCCAAGCTCAGTCCTAGATTCATAGGACCGTTCGAGATCCTAGAGAGAGTTGAGACGCTCGCATACAGAGTTGCATTACGCTCGCATACAGAGTTGCATTACCGTCGAATCTGGCGGGAGTTCATAATGTGTTCCATGTCTCTATGCTGCATAAGTACATGTCAAATCCTTCGCATGTCCTGTACTATGAGCCAGTTCAACTGACACCGAACCTGTCTTTTGAGGAGAGACCCACTCAGACATTGGATAGGCAGAAGAAAGGCTCCGGAACAAGGTTGGTGGAATCTTAATTTGAGAGTTTGACAAACTGAACATAAAAAGGTTGCAGAACTGATCAAGTCAACTGAAGATAACTGAACTGAAAACATTTAGCTGATAGTTGCTTGAACTGATAAGTAAATGCGTATATATTCGAAGGCAACTAAACTGATCAAAGCTAACTAAAGCTGTGTAGTTAACTGGACAATCAGTTAAGACTGATAAGTTACACAATAATCAGTTAATACTATCAGCTATAAAGAGTCAACTTTTAAATCAGCTTGACACGTCATCGGTTATGGGCGAAGCCAACAACCGATAGTTTGTACAAAAGCAGTCTGCTACTAATAGTGGGAGAGCCGCATATCAGAATGCCTTATTGTACGATTGTCGGAAGGATAATGACGTGTTCATACAAGACAAATCAACGGCTATAATTATTTGAACGCATTCATTGTTACCATTGGAGAACAAAGCCTATAAATAGTCGAGAAGATCAGCTGAGAAAAACTCTCGAAGCACGTACATTCATTCTTGAGTTAAACAGTTTGTAAAGATTAGTTACAAGAAGCTCACACTCATCAGATTTATTCATAGCGTTAAGACTATATTTTGAGCACATACATAAGCACTTTGTTATCTTATTTGATCTTTTTAGATCAAGTTGTGCTTAGGAAACATATCAGTTGCGTACTGATAAAAGTTGTAAAGATACTAAAAGTTTCAGTTTAGCAATGTTAAGTTCAAACTGAAGTGGGTTATTAGAGTTGCTGTAAGTAATCAAAGTCTTTTAGTAAATATCATATCCTTGAGATGGAAAGGGTGAAGTAGGAGCATTTGAGGTCTCCGAACATCTACAAATCTTGCGTTCTTTATTCTCATATTTATTCTATCTGTCATTCAGTTTATTTCTGCACTTTCATTAGTTAACTGATTGACATTGACAACAAGATTTACGAATTCAATTTATCACTAAACTGATTCATTCATCGAAAAGTTGTGAAAATTGTCAAGTGTTTATTCAACCCCTCCCCTTCTAAACAATTTATCACACCCAACCGATCCTAACAAGTGGTATCAAAGCTTGAATCAATCTTGTTCTTGAATACTTTCTACCTATACAATCTGATACCATGTCGTACTTCAACAAAATTCCAATGTTTTCCAGATAAGAATTTGATGATTGGAAGATAAGAATACATGCTCACTTAGCTGCACAAGACGATGATATGTGGTACGTCATAACTGACGGACCAATTAGAATATTGAAAGCAAACATTGTTGTTGCCTTAACTGATGGTGTGTAACGTCCCGAAAATTCGGAGGTCCACGTAAACCACATGCATGCAAGATTATCAACTTCTTATGTATTTTAATTAAATTGCTTTAATTTCATAAATTAATTATGATGTGCATATTTATATGTTGAAAATGTACTTTTTTGCATGGATGCATAAAAATGTATTTTTAAAGGTATTCGAGATGCGATCGAGGAGCGGAGACCGAGGGCTGAAAAATGAAAAATAATTTTATTAAATAATTGTTTTTAATTATTTAAAATAAGGTTGATGCTTTTTGTTATTTTTGAAAATAAGAAGTTTTGACGTGATTTTATATGCCGAGACGTAATTTTTATCGCTATTCGATTTTCAACGAAAATAGCAACTTTTTGAGAACTCGGCTAATAATTTCACAAATTTTCCTAAGCAAAATATTTTAAATATTAACTAATGAGTTTAATGGGCCTATTATACTTGACTAATGGGCCCAAACTTGCACCATGAGTTTTAACTAGAATAAAAAGCTAATAACCCTCCCCAACCACACCACAACTCACGTTCCCTCACCCCCAAAACAAACTAGGACTCTTCCTAGCAAAACACACACACACACCCCACAAAAGATTTTGAAGGGAAAGCCATGAAAAGCTTGAGGAAAAATTCAGCAAGGTTCTCTCCGTCGACGTCCCTTGAATCACCAAAATGTTTTCGCGCGTAATATACGCAAAGGCACGTCTTAATCTTCTTTTTATCATCTTTCACACCATATTATGTGTTTGATACTTGATTGCATGAAAAACATGATACAATTTATATATTTTCGTTTTTATGGCTATACATGCACAAAACTAGTGTTTTCATCTTTTAAAACTCCTCCTAATGATGCACAAAGGGGCTGCCATGGTAGGGGAACTTGAAGTGATGTTTTTCCACATGTTTAAGGGTCCATAGATGCATGTTAAAGGGGCTGGACAGTAGGGTGCAAGGATGAACGAAAATAAGAGTCCTAGGGGCTAAGGAGTCTTCGGCTAGGAGTCCTTATTGGTTATGGTTTCTAGCTACTGTTAGAGCATGACTAGGAAACCTAAGAGGGATGCATGATGTTCCTAATATGGTGGCATGAGGGTGGCTTGAAGGGCAAGGTCGATGTGCATGCACTTGGACGGGTTTGGGGGGAAACGAGTGCATGCGTTTGGACGAGATTGAGGGGATGTGGGTTTAGGCTTCTCAAGCTCGGTCCAGTAGAGTCCATAGGGGTCCAGTATAGTCATAGGGTGGTCAACTAGGGGCTGGTCGAGTTGCTTTAGGTCTAGGAGTAGGCTTGCAGGGAGATTCCGAGGGTGTTAGGTGGATTGATTTGGGTTGAATATGGTTTATTTAGGTGTTATTAAGCTTTGGTTCAAGTTTGATAAAGTTTCAAGTCAATACGAGTCAAAACCGGGATGTACCTCTAAGCTTTAAAAACGTTTTGGGAAATTAGTCGAGGGGCATAAGTTTACGTCTAAGGAATATTTATGGGAGTTTTTCAAGGTTATATGTTAATTTTGGAATGATTTGGGACGTCGTTTCGAGGTCTAAGGATAAATATAAAAAATTTTACATCTAAGGGTAAAACGGTTATTTTACACCTGAAAATAGTAAACGTCATGGCAGTGTCCAGAATGCTGTAAAATATGTTAAAATGATTATTTTAAATGTTTATGGAATTTTATGATGAAACGTTAACGTTAAAAGATATGTTGCATGCTTGGTTTAAAAGAAAAATAATATTTATATGCATGGATTTTATAAAGTGATAAGATTATGAAATGTTGAATGATGTGAAGTAATTGTAACTAATACAAATACGATTATATGTTAATACGTAAGGTCAAGGCTCAGTTGACGGGTGAGAGTGTCGCTGATGTCCCCGTCGCCTAGTACTGTGGTTACATGTAGCTGGATCCATCGCCCCCAATACGAATACGAAAGTCATAATTAACGATCCGAATTCAACGAAAAAGGAATACATATACGTATATGTTTAATATAAATATGTTTATGATGATATGAATATGAATATATTTATGTTGATATGAAAAATGTTTAAGTTTATACATGATTATGAAATGTTATTTCAAGTAAAAATATTTTCACTGTTGCATGTGATCTGTATACGTATTATTTGTTATCAAGAATATGGTGTGTTGAGTCTTTAGATTCACTAGGTGTGATCGATACAAGTGAGTATGATGTCGATGCTAGTGGATGTCTTGATGGTTGATCTGACTGTACTGAAGTTGCACATAACCCAAGGACCAGCGCTAGTAGTTTTCCGCACTTAAGTTTATGACTTATGATTTAAGAGTTTATGTTAAGAATTTTTACTACTTTTATTATGCTTTTGAGTGGTTTTGAGAGGTTGTTAGTATTGGCTTTATTTTTAAACATTGCTAGGATTGGCAAACATTTGACGATTTTATATTTTGGATTCTTGCTTTTGAATTTTCAAATATAGTTGGTTGTTTTATTTTAAAAATAGAGCAAAATATTTTAAGTATATGTATACATATATAGGCCGAATCATGAGTGTTTCTAAAAAAAACTTCTAGTACTTTTTAAGAAAACGAGTAGTAGACGTTTCATGGTGCACCTCATCGAATCGACAAACTACATGAAGAGTGGACATGAGAAGATAAAAGGAAAGCCAATCTTGATAATGTGGCTAAAGATATTCTGTACAAGACGTTGGATAAAATTACTTTCAGCAAGATAAAGATGTGCAGAACAACAAAAGAGATCTGGGAGAAGTTGATTCAGCTATTCGAGGGTAATGAACAAACAAAAGAAAATAAACTCTCAGTTGTTGTTCAGAAGTTTGACAACATTAAAATGAAGACTAGAGAGTCGAGGAACGAGTACGATGAAAGAGTCAGCGGCATTATAAATGAACTGAATGCACTTGGAAAAGTGTATTCAAACAAAAAAATTGCGCTGAATGTGGTTAGAAGTCTTCCCAAAGAATGAGATGTCAAGAATATGGCTATGAGAGAGTCAAAGGACCTGAATAAGGTTGAATTACATGAGTTGTTTGCTGATCTGAAAGCCTATGAGTTTGAACTGCAAACAAGAGAAGGAGAGCCTTCTACACCACAAATCACAACTGCCCTTAGTGCTATCAAACTGGAACCAACTGGTTCAGTTGAGAAATCAGTAGATCAGCTGAGTAATGATGCCATATCATTATTTGTGAAGAAATTTGGTAAATTAATGAGAAGAAACCAAGGTTCCTTCCAGAGGCAATATCAGAAAAACAACTCTAAGGAAAAACCATATTTTTGCTATAATTGTGGCTAGTCATGACACTTTATTGTTGACTGTCCTAAACCGAAGAAGGACAATTGACATTCAACTGAAAAAGGCAAGAAATCAATTGAATACAAAAGAAGAGATAGGAATGATAAGAGATCATTCAAGAAGAAGCATGAAGTCCTGCTAGTTGAAGAAAGCAAATCAAAATGGGCAGAAACTGATAGTGAAGAGCCAGAGGCTGAGAGCTCGAGCAGTTCTAGCGATGATGAAGAAGAAGTTAAATGCTTAAAGGCAGATGATGCAGAACTGGAGTCAACAAGTGAACATGTATTTGATTTCAGCTCTACTGATTTTACACGTGAAGAACTCATTTCCACACTACCTGACATGGTAAATGAGTATCACAAAATTGCTATCTCATTTGAAAATTCCAAAGCTGAGCAAACTGATCCCAAAGACAACAAAATTGAAACTGATGAGTCAGTTGAATTGTTGAGTATGAGAAGGGATATTGCAAAGCAAAAAGCTGAAATGACCGAGAACCAATCCTTGATTCAACAGTTAAAAACTGAAATTTCAAAACAAAATGATCTGGTTCAAGCATGGTTTGGGCTTTAATAGCATTGATTAAACATCTGCAAGTGATAGCATGCCAAAGTTGAATGAGCACAAAGGGAAATACATTAACTTTGTGAAATCAACCGTGGTACAAGAAATCTTTGAAACAAGTAAACCTATTGTCCAACCGATTGAACATAAGACAAAGGTAAACGATTTGGAATTGGATATAGCCCTGAGAATCCAACTGATTAGCAAAGTTGGTTATCTAAATGATTCAGCTAAAAAATTCAGCACTCTAGGAATGTCTATTACAATTACTACAACTGTAAGCCAGTTCAGAAGAAATATCGGGTGAACAAGCAGCTGAAAAAGGTTAAAAATCATATTGTTTCATCCGCACACAACGCACCTAATACACACAAGTCGGGGAAAATCATTTGGAACACAGCGACTGGAAGGTCAGCCAGACTGATCCAAGTCTCGGTTCCTAAATGACTAATCAGTTTAGAACCCAAATAGATGTGGGTACCAAGATTATTTATTGTGTGTGATTGCAGGTTACAGGTACAACAAATATGTGATTGCAGGTGACATGTACAACAAAAGAATTAATTTGGTACTTGGATAGTGGATACTCGCGACATATGACAGGGATGCTGAATTGCTATCCCAACTGATCAAATATTGGTCCAAACATCAGTTTTGAAGATAACTCTAAAGGTAGAACTGTGGGTAAGGGTAAGTTTATCCATTGTGACATTATTATTATTGATGTCTTATTGGTTGATAATTTGAAGTATAACTTGATTAGCATTAGTCAGTTATGTTATGCGACAATAACTTCTCAGTTCAGTTCAACAAACACATGTGCACTGTTAATAACTCAACCGATGACATCATTATCACTGGAAATAGGTGTGGTAACACTTATAAAGTGAGTTAGACTAATCAACCTAATGCACCACTATGTTTTGTAACTTCAAAATCTTCTAAAACTCGTTGTGGAATAAAAGGTTGAACCACTTGAACTTTAAGTCCATTTCTCATCTGAGTAACCATGATCTTGTAACTCGTCTGCCTAAAATATATTTTTCAAAATATAAAATTTGTTCTGCATGTCAGTTTGGTAAACAAGTAAGATCTTTTTTCAAAAACAAGGGCAGTAAATCTTCCACCAGATGCTTAGAACTATTGCATATGGATCTTTTTGGTCCTATACCAGTCACAGTTCAAGTCTCAGTGCATAAATCGAGGGAGATATTGTGCGGCCGATCCAGACCAGGATTTCAGGGAGGGTTACGAAGGAAAAGATGTGTCGAGAACTTAAGGAAGCTCTGCGTGCATAGAGTTGCGAATGAGAGCAAGAGGCCATGGGTGTGGTAGGATTATGTCACTGATTTCCATATCAGGTGCTCCATGAAGGAAAAGAAGTACAACAAAGAATGTGCAGAGAAAGTCATCAAATCACTCGGTAATCATTTAACATCATTCATTAATCCTTACTCATATTCAGTTTTCTGAAAAATATGATACACAGATCTCCCAATGGAGAAGATAAACAAGTGCATGGGAGACACCGAAGCCGACAGCGAAAATGAAGTCCTGAAAGCAGAGCAACATCTCCAGGTCAGAAACGGATCGCGTGGTGATGTTACAATCTTACCAACGATGCTCATAAATAATGTTCAATACAGAGGTATACTACTACAAGCAGGGCGGCTGCTACTTGTTCCTTGCACTTATTCTATGAACATGGTTTTATTTTTAGAATTTTTATCTTTATACAAGACAAAATACAGAAATTTATATATAAAAAAGATTTCATAAATAATGTCATTTTTTATATTTTTTCTTGCTTTACTTTATTAAGTACAATTACTTATCGTTAATAAAGGTAAGTTGGAGAGCGGCGCAATATTGAAGGCCATATGTGCTGGGTTTAAGGAGACCACTGATCCTCCTATTTGTTTGAGCACATGTAATTTATCATTTCACTTTGCGCATATGGTTCAATTCGAACTGAAAAGGGCAAACACAAGATTTTGAAAGGGATGTGATCCATGTTTTGGGGAAAATGTGTATCTTTAAATAGAGTTGGCCAATAAAAGCCACATTCAAGTACCTTGGATGCCATCCGTGTGGGTCCAAAATGACCACCTACCTCGCTGTCATGACAGTAGCTAAGAATTGATCTCATCTCTTCCTCCACTACACATCTCCTTATCATGGCGTCTGCATAGATTTTGAAAAGGAAGGGCTCCTCCCAAAAATAATACTTCACGTCCGAAAAAAATTTCTTTTTATGGTGAAATGTTAAAATTGTGGGGGTGAGCCTGTAACGAGAAAATTAGCAAAATCCGCAAACCATGGACAATTTTTCACCTCCAACAGCTGTTCATCCGGAAACCAATCATCTATCTCATCATTTCATAATTTTTGCTAACATGCTCAAGCCTAGAAAGATGATCCGCTACTACGTTTTCTACACAATTTTTATCTTTTATTTCGAGGTCGAACTATTGTAGAAGTAAGTCCACCTAAGCAATCATGGTTCGGCCTCTTTCTTAGCAAGCAAATATTTAAGTGCGGATGGTCAGTGAACACAATGACTTTTGACAAAACAAGGTATGAATGGAATTTTTCAAGTGCAAATACTACTGTAAGTAATTCTTTTTCAGTTGTTCCATAATTTAATCGTGCTTCATCTAAAGTCTTACTCGCATAGTATATAGTGTGAAGTACCTTGTTCTGCCTTTGGTCTAGAACAACACCAACCACCGTAATGCTGGCGTCACACATTACCTCGAAGGGTAGATCCCAATCCGGTGCCACCAACACATGAGCTGTCACCAAGCGCTCCTTTAGGTTCTTGTATGCCTGTAAACAGTCCAAATTGAAATCAAATGGCACATATTTCATGAGCAGGGAAGATAAGGGTTTAGCAATTTTAGAGAAATCTATAATGAAACGCCTTTAAAAATCGGCATGTCCTAGGAAACTGCTAACTCCCTTCACTGATGCTGGTGGTGGTAGGTTTTTGATGACTTCAACTTTAGCTTTGTCAACTTCAATCCCTTGTTCGGAAACCTTGTGCCCTAGCACAATCCCCTCTTATACCATGAAATGACACTTCTCCCAATTTAGCACTAGGTTTGTCTCCTCGCACCTTTTCAACACTGCGTTCAGATTCTGCAAACATTCATCAAACGTTGCACCAAAGATAGAAAAGTTCATCGATAAATATTTCAAGAAAATTTCAATCATATCATGAAATATAGCAGTCATGCAGCGCTAAAAAGTAGCAAGGTCATTACAAAGACCAAAGGGCATACGTCGGAAAGCAAAAGTGCCATAAGGACAAGTGAAAGTGGTTTTCTCTTGGTTCTCAGGTGCAATAGTGATTTGATTAGATCCCAAATACACATCTAAAAACAGTAAAACTCATGCCCCGCTAGTCTCTCTAACATCTGATCAATAAAGGGTAGGAGAAAGTGGTCCTTACGGGTGGCATCATTTAACTTCCTATAATCAATACACACTCTCCACCCCGTAACAGTCCTAGTGGGAATAAGTTCCATTATTTTCATTAGTTATCACAGTAATCCCACCTTTCTGAGGTACACACTGAACATGACTTATCCATGCGCTATCGGAGATAGGATAGATAATACCTGCATCAAGAAGCTTGAAAGTCTCAACCTTCACTACCTCTTGCATCTTTGGATTGAGTCGTCTCTTAGGTTGCACAAGGTGTGAATACTTATCTTCCATCTGGATTTTGTGCATGCAGATTGACGGACTTACTCTCTTAATGTCTGCCACTTTCCAGGCAAACACCTTTTCGCGCTCTTTAAGAAATTTTAGCAGTTTCCCCACCATAGAATCTGACAAAGCAGCAGAAATAATGATAGGTAAAGTGTTACTCTCACCTAGGTACGTACTTTAGGTGCGGAGGTAATGGCTTGAGCTCAAGCGTCGGTGGTTCCTCAATGATTGACTTCTAAGGTGTCAAGTCTCTTCGCTCTCCCAATTCCACGAGTCTCATTCTCATTGGATTCTTCCATGGATGGTTGGCGTTAAAATACGCACGATTTCAGATTTTTCATCATCCAGCTCATTCTCCTTCAATTCAGTCGTGAGGATGGCTTCCAAAGGATCCTTCACAGCATCCTGCACAAATTTGTTCACAAGTGAATCCAAAACATCGATTCTAAAACAATCATCAGAGCGGGATGTGTGTTTGAGAGCATTAAAGATATCAAAAGTAATTTCTTCCTCCCCCACTCTCAATCTCAATTTCCCTTCTTGCACATCAATTAGAGCCTTGCAAGGAACGGTCTCCAAAGAATTAAAGGCATCTCCATATCTTCTTCCATGTCAAGTACTACAAAATCTGATGAAAATATGAACTTGTCCACTTTCACCAACACATCTTCTATGACTCCTCGTGGATATTTGACGGATCTGTCTGCTAGTTGCAAGGACGTCCTTGTTGTCTTAGGCTCTCCTAATCCAAGTTTCCTGAATACAGATAAAGGCATAAGGTTAATACTTGCACCAAGATCACATAGAGAAATATGAAAAACAACATCACCAATCATGCAAGGAATAGAAAACTCCCTGGATCTTTCAGTTTTGGTAGGATCTTGTTTTGTACCAATGCAGAGCAATTTTTTCAGTTAAGTTTACAGTCATGTGATCCTCCAACTTCCTCTTATTTGCTAAGATGTCCTTTAGAAATTTAGCATAGCTAGGCATTTGCATCAAAGTATCAGCAAAGGGAATATTAATTTGCAATTTCTTGAATACTTCCAGGAATTTACTGAATTGCGCATCCATTTTTGCCTTTTTCAATGCTGCAGGAAAAGGTGGAGGGATAAAAATTCCAGATTGTGTAGTAGGTGGAGGTGTAGAGTTAGAAGACTTATCTGTGGACGTGTCAGCCGCTCCCTCCCTAGGATCCTCTTTTCCTTCACCTCTTGTTCAAGTACCTTTCCATTTCTCAATGCTACGGGCTTCACTTGCTCTTTCGAATTAATCTCATTATTGCTTGGAAAGGTGCCCGGATCTCTACTAGAAATCATCTTAGCTAACTGTCCCTATCTGATTTTCTAACCCCTTTATCGATACATCCTGGTTCTGTAGTCTAGTTTTGGTGGATGAGAATTTAAACATCATTTGCTCCAAACTAGAATTCTCCTCTCTAGGCTCAGTTCTATACATTGGTTGCTTACCATATTACTATCCTCCCTGTTGCTGATTCTGGCTATTTTGACCACCCCATGAGAAGTTTTGTTGTTGTCTCCATCCAACACTGTATATGTTCGAATATGGATCGTTCCTAGGACGGTTTTGAATCCCCACTTGATTTACTGGTGCCTCCTCTTGCATATAGAAAGGACCAATGTCTTGACAATCCTTAACATAATGTTCTCCTCCACATTTATCACAGAATATCTCTTGCAGGCGCATCGATGTTCTGTTTACATTCAAGCTGTTTTTTTTTCTTGTTAAGTGCTTTTAATTGTACAGTGAGAGCAGAAAAGTCGGTCACCTGGTGAACTCCTGCACTCCTCCTCTGATTGTTCCTCTCACATTGAGGGTGATAACTGCTAGCAGCCATCTCCTCCAGTAACTCATACCCTTCTTCAGCCTTTTTTCCTCAACAGATTCCCACAGGCCGCAAAATCTATCATTGTACGGATAGACGAAATTAAAACATAGTAAAAAATTTGAACAACTAACCCAAGAGGCAACTCATGATGTTGGCATCTCCGCAATACGTATTTGTAGCGCTCCCAAGCCTCGTAGAGTGACTCCTGCTCAAATTGAGAGAAGATGGTTATGTCTGCTCGCAGCTTTATGGTTTTTGATGGAGGAAAGTATTTCAAGAGGAATGCCTTGGCCATATCTTCCCAAGTCGTGATTGAACCTACAGGAAAACAATTCAACAAGATTTAGCTTTGTCATGCAAAGAGAAAGGAAATAAACGCTATCTAATAGCATCATCCGACACTCCATTAAATTTAACAGTGTCGCAAGTTTCTAAGAAGTCAGCGATGTGAGTGTTTGGATAATGAAACGCATTTCCCAAAAATTGGACAGTGTTCTGGATCATCATAATTATGGATGGTTTGATCTCAAACTGGTTCGCCCTAATGGTTGGTCGCACTATGCTTAGACGTGCTCTATCAAGAGAAGGTTGTGCGTATTCCAACATTGGTATGCACCTTGGTTTTTCAACTCTTAGATCTTCATGCTGCTCTTCCTCACGCTCGTTCCCGTTCATCATGTCTCTAAGCCTCTTTCGTTGTCTTCGTCTGCGTAGGGTTCTTTCAATCTCGGGTTTGAATATCTCTAGTTCAGACTCAAGAGATCTTGGCATGCACCGAGAGGGATACCTGCAAATAAATCAAAGGTGTCAAGCAAAACAAAATAAAGAATGCTAAAGTAAAAAACTGAAAATAAAATTGTGGATTAACAGTCCCCGGCAACGGCGCCAAAAACGTGATCGAACAAAACTTGCATTGTAAAATCCTTAGTAAAAATTAATAATATTCAAGCTCAAAATTATCACAAGTTCACGATGTCAAGTAATAATATAATGTACTAGAGTACGAGTATCATTTCTCTAGAGACTGTATTTCATGATTGTTATTCTCAGTTAATAAAACTTTAGTAACGATAATTGAAATGATTGTTTACTATTATAATGATTAAATAAAAACTCAAAAAAATGATTCAAAAATTAAATGACGAAATAAATAAGCTAAAATGGTTGTTAGAAATGAATTTGTTGAGGATCTCGGTTCACCTACCGCTCGCTAATCTACTTAATTTGTTCAACAATGATCTGCGCTTTCGACAGAATTTCCTATCCAATTGAACATGCCCTCTCGAGCTATTCCAAACTAATTCAACTCAGTAAAGTAATTAAATCTCTTTAATTATTTTTCAAAGGTGAATTGCATGTAGTTCTATGAAATACCCTAGCTTTTGACCTACTGGACTATGACTATCGACGTGTATCCGACTTCATATCTATATGTAAATTGTAAATCGACGGATTATGATACTCGTTCCTATCACAGGATATTCTCTCGAACTCATTCGCAATATAAAATCATTATTAAAGTTAACCACACTTCAACAACACAATGAAAATAATAGCACACTAAAGAATAAATCAAAAGTCAATAGATGAATTAACTAAACTCAGTTTCGGGGTAAGATCCCTTTAAATCCCAACAAATAATGAAAATTAGCTGCTAGAATACATGATAAAAATAAGCAAAACAATATTTAAACAAGAGAAAATAAACTAGAAATACTAGACGTGATGAAAATGCGAAGAACGTTGCCCGGAAGTCTTGAAATCTTCAACTCCAAGCTTTTTCTCTGCTCCAAAAGTTTTTGGTTGCTGAAAAGTGTCCTATTTTTGTCCCTTAGGGTTCTTATTGCGGCCACCACTTGGCAACCTCCCCCGGAAGGAAAAAAATCATCTTCAATATTTTTTCCAAATTCAGTACCGCTCGGGCGACAAGATTCTACCACCCGAGCGCCAACTCCGCTGTAAGTTCTCTCGCCAAGTGCGGTACTCGCGCTCGAGCGGTAAGATTCTACCGCCCGAGTGGCGAGTCTTCTGTAATTTAATCTTTGAAAGGCATATCTCGCGCCAGAGTGGTAAGATCCTACCACTCGGGCGCCAACTCTTATGTCAGCACTTTCGGAAATCTCTCCTCGCGCTCGAGCGATAAGATTCTACCGCCCGAACACTGATCTTTCTACCAAGTTTCTCTCCTTCTCGGATGGCTTGTGTATTTTTCTCCCGATTTCAGCTCTCCGGCCATTTTACCTACAATTTCATCACGTACGAGTGAGACACGATCATTTGAATATGCTAATTCTGAAACGAACAAAGTGTATATGAAATGCAACCACAGACAATGCAAATACACACAAAATTAATGCAATAAAACACGTAGAAACAACACCTATCACTCTCATGAATACATGATCTCCTACTGCAAACTCAAGATCCATCCATCGCTGATCTGCATAAATCTTTTGTCGGCTCTGCAGTCTTCATCCTGTCTCATATCTTGACCACTAACTCTACAGTCTGACTGACAATATCCGGCCCCAACTCTGCCCTCTCTTCTACCTCGTCCCAATAGATTGGCGACCTACACTTACTCGCGTACAATGCCTCATTTGTAGCCATGCCAATGGATGACTGATAGCTGTTGTTGCACGTGAACTCCACGAGAGGTAACTTTAGCCCCCAGCTGTCCTGGAAGTCGATCATGCAAGCTTTAAGTAGGTCCTCCAAAATCTGAGTCACTCTCTCTGACTGTCTGTCGGTCTGAGGATGGAAGGCAGTACTGAATTGCAGCTTAGTATCCAATACGTGATGCAGACTCTTTCAGAATGCAGACGTGAACCTCGGATCCCTATCTGATACGATGGACACTGGGATCCCATGTAATCTGACTATCTCTCTGATATACAGCTCTGCGTACTGAGTCATGGTGGAAGTCTTCCTGATCGGTAAGAAAGGCACTGATTTAGTGAACAGATCGACTATCGTCCAAATGGTATTATATCCTCCAGCTGTCCTTGGTAGCCCTATCACAAAGTCCATGATAATATTCTCCCATTTTTACTCGGGAATAAGGAGTGGTCTCAGCTTCCCTGCAGGTCTCTGATGCTCTGCCTTGACCTGTTGGCACGTCAAACACTCGGAAATGAACCGCAGAATATCTCGCTTCATGCCCGACCACCAATAAAGAGTCTGTAGATCCTTATACATCTTCGTACTCCCTGAATGGATGAAGTATGGGGAATTGTGGGCCTCACTCATGATATTTTCTTTCAGAGAATCACTGCTAGGAACCCACAGTCGGTCACGATATCTGACTATGACGTCCTCAACTGTATACAACCTCAGGCCCTTAGACTCATCCCTCTGTCCCCACTTCTGTAACTGCTCATCAGAGGTCCGTCCAGCTCTGATCATGTGCTTCAGTGTTGACTGTACTGTCAGGGTAGAAAGATTAGGGGCATCGCCCCTGGCATAAACTGCAAGCTCAAATATCTGGATCTCTGCCTACAACGGTCTCTGTACCGACAACTGAGTGATCACTGCATTCTTCATGCTCAGGGCATCTGCAGCCACATTAGCCTTACTCGGAGGTAGCTAATGTCACAGTCGTAATCCTTCACTAGCTCTAGCCACCTCCGCTGTCTCATGTTTATCTCTTTCTGGTGAAGAAGTACTTCAGGTTTTTTTTATCAGTCAAAATCCTGCACTTCTCCCTATACAGATAATGCCTCCACATCTTCAGGGTGAATACCACTGCTGCTAGATTAAGGTCATGAGTTGGATAATCCTTCTCATGGACCTTAAACTGTCTGGACAAGTAGGCTATAACCCTGTCATGATGCATCAGAACTGCGCCCAAACCGAGCTTCGAAGCATCTGTGTAAAGCACAAACTCTCCTTGCCCTGATGGCATAGCTAGGACTGGCGCTGAAGTCAAAGCCTGCTTCAGCATGTCGAAACTCTCCTGGCACTCCGGTCCACAAATAAATTTGTCATTCATATTCGTCAAGGCGGTCATAGGCACCGCAATAGAAGAAATACCCTGAATTAATTTCCGGTAACACCCAGCCAACCCCAAGAAGCTGCGGATCTCTGTCACACTTTTAGGCATTGACCAACCTTGGACTGCCTCAACCTTACTGGGATTGACCTCAACTCCATCTCGGGATACAATGTGGGCCATGAGTGCCACTATGTCTCTACAGAGCTCGCACTTACTGAACTTGGCATATAGCCGTCTATGCTGTGAAGTCTGCAGTATGGTCCTCAAATGCTGACTGTGCTCCTCTCTGATCTTCGAATAGATTCGGATGTCGTCTATGGAAACTATGACGAATTGATCCAAATACGGCTGAAACACGCAATTCATGAGATCCATGAAGATCGCTGACACGTTCGTCAAATCTAAGGGCATCACCATAAACTCATAGTGCCCATAACGCATCCTGAAGGTCGTCTTATGCACGTCAGACTCTCTCAACTTAAGCTAGTGGTATCCTAATCGGAGATCTATCTTCGAGAATATTGATGCTCCCTGAAGCTGATCAAATAGATCCTCGATCCTGGGCTGTGGATACTTGTTCTTGACTGTGACCCTGTTTAGTTCTCTGTAATCAATGCAGAGCCGCATTCTGCCATCTTTCTTCTTAACAAAAAGTACCGGTGCGACCCATGGAGAAATTCTAGGGCGAATGAAACCCTTATTTAGCAAGTCATGTATCTGATCCTTCAGTTCCTTCATCTTTGCAGGTGCTAGATGATCGGGTGTCTTATAAATCGGCATTGTACCATGCATAAGCTCGATAAAAAAGTCCACCTCTCTGTATGGTGGAATTCCTGAAACGTCATCCCGTAAAACACTAGATAAGTCCCCGACCACTTCGACCTCCCTCTGACTGACTGGCTCGGTCACTGTCACGATACTGGCCAAAAATTCCTGGCAGCCTCTCCTCATGAGCTTCCTCGCACAAATGAAAGAAATGATGTGAGGCATCTGCTGATGTCTGGCTGTCTCAAATATAAATGGCTGACTGCTGGGTGGTCGGACAGATACTGACATCCGACGAAAATCTATAGCGGCTCTGTCCGAAGAAAGCCAGTCCATACCAAGAATAATATCAAACTCTGGTAACGGTAGCATAATCAAGCCTGCTTGCACCGCATTTTTCTGTAGTCGAAGCTTCAACCTCTTCACTATCTGCGAAGTAAACATCTGATCTCCAGACGGAATTGAAACTCTGAATCCCGAATCCATAGCCTCTGGTATGATTCCTAGTCGCTTGACAAAGGATCCAGATATAAACGAATGTGTAGCTCCGGAGTCTAGCATCGCATTCGTGGCTACACCTGAAATATATTTCATTCATGCGACAAAACATATCATCAAGTCTGATCGCGTTGAAAATTAAGAGATTTTCTGCTAGCAATTTTCCCAAAATCCTCAAAAAAATTACTGAATTACTTCTAGTACCCAATCAAAATTCTCGAATTTTACCTCAAAAATTTTGGAAATTGCAATTTGGCCCTTAAAGTTTTGACTTGTTTACGATTTAGCCCTACAATTTTCAAAAACTGCATTCTTGTCCCAAAAATTTCAAATTTAGCCCCATTTAAACCTTAAAATTCTTGAAAATTAAGAATTTAATCCCCAAAAATTCGAACAAACGAAAACAACCTTAATTTTTTTATTCTTGCATTTAGGTCCTTAAACTTTCGGTTATTGCAATATGGTCTTTAAAACCCTTAATCAATTCCATTCAATCCTTAAGTCCGCCTATCAGAACATGCAACCTAATTTATTCTAGGTTCTCAATTCTAAAATAATTCCCACGACAATCATATAATCCATGCAATCAAGGCGGTAAATTAAAATTCTTAAACATAAATGTTACCGGTGATTAATGTAGAGTCTGGCTCCGCCTCTGCTCCCTCTACATGCATCACATAGGCCCTGCCAGTCATGGAGCCCTTGTTCTTAGGGTAATCAGCTGCCTTGTGGCCTTCTTCTTTGCATACGAAGCATCTGAAGGTACCCCACATAAATTTGCCGTAGTTTAATTGGTTGCAATGCTTGCACGGCTGTCCCTCATCCGGCTTAGGAGCCCCCTATGGTGGCCACTGCTTTCCCTGGCCTCTTAAACTGTCCCTGGGGCTTCTGCTGCCCCTTATGCCTCGGTGGCCATGTGAACTGCTTTTTCTGTGGCTGTGAGCTGGACTAGGCCTAATGCCTCTTCCGCTGCATCTTTATATCAATGTCCTTCATAGCCTGCACCGTCTGAAAAGCACAAGCGGTGGCCTCGTCATAGCTCGCCGACCTCGTCAACATAACATCTCGGCACAAGGTGGGTCTTAGTCCATCCATGAAATGCCTCAGCTTTTGAGCGACATCCCTCGCAATAAGGGGCACAAAGTGACAGCCCCTATCGAACTTCCTGATAAACTCGACCACAGTCGAGTCCCCCATGGCGTAGACTCATGAACTCCCTCGTCAAGTGACCCTGACATTTGCTGGGAAATATTTGGTGTAGAAAATATCCTTGAACTGACTCCAAGTGAGAGTATCCAAATCCATCCCGTGAGCGGCTCTCTCCCACCAAAGTGATGCGTTATCTCTCAACATGTAAGTGGCGCACCTGACCCAGTTGTCATCCCACATCTGTAGATACTGAAAATGTAGCTCCAAAGATAGAATAAAACCCTCCACCATGAAAGGGTCAGTGGCACCCCCGAACTCCTTTGGGTTGAGCCATCTGAACTGCTCATATATGTCTGTCTGGGGTCGAGCAGCTTGCTGTGCCTTAATGCCCCCGAGGACTCGAGTAGCTGCGTCCCCTGGAGGTGGCGGTGGTGGTCGGAGGCCTCTATCGCCTCCAGTAGTATCATTTTGTTGGTCAGTGTTAGGGGCGCGTCTGGGAGGCATGATACTGAATACAGTCTAAATTCTATACGTAACATATCATGCAATTTAATCTAGTTTTCAAAACATTTAATCCTTAAATCATGAAAGCAGCTAAACTTGTAGTGTAGATCACTATAAAATATGTATCATGTGAACATGCAGGTGATAGTATTAAAACATTTAAACTTACAGACTTGAGGCCTGAAGACTGAGTTGCAGAAGCTGGCTGGTGGCACAACACTATATATGACACTTGCTCTAATACAAACTGAAACGTCTAGTACTTAAAATACTACTAGAATTTTTTTTATATTTTTTATAAACTCATTTTTGAAAATTTCCATCTTATGCATGCATGCAGTACCACAAAAAATTTCACATTTTGAATTAACAGCAATCAACTAACTGATGAAAATACTGCAGTTTAAATAAAAGACAAATCATCAACCCTAGTCTTACGTTTTAATATAATGCAAATATGAAATGTGTAAAAATCCTGTCATCCATCAACATAATAAAATGAATGAGTATGAAAATATTTAGGGTGCTGTCAGGACTGCTAATGGGTGCAAAATGGCCATTTTCCCTTGGAAACCCTAATTTACCATTTACCCCTGGACCTCAAAATTTCGACCCGAAGCCAACCAAACTCCTAAAAACATATAAAAACATATTTATAGGCATTTCTTAGATGTAAACGTGAGCCCGTTCCAAAACTTATACGATTCGTTTTAAAACTTGGACTAGGGTCCCGGTTTTAACTCGAATCAACCCAAAACTTAAGCAAATTTTTTCCAAATTTTCACCATAACTTAATAATACTTAGACATACCCCTTACAACTCATTTCGAACCATTTAGAACCCTCAAAATCCCCCTGATTCTTTCTGAAATTTCCTGCACCATGGATAACCGAAACCCTAGTGTACCTTGGGCTCTCAATATTCGATCCTAGCACAAGACCAAGAAGACCAGCACCTAACCACTCATACTGGAATCAAGACCGGACCAATGAGGCCATACTGAACCAACCCTAACTAACCATACTACCCATGCAACCAGCCCCACGCGTTACACCCGAAACCGAGCCCACGCCCTAACCTATTCGCCACTCCTTGTGCTACGGTTGGCTACATGAGCGTGACCAATAGTTGGTGAGCCCTTGCAGGCCACGTCTCAGAACCCTTAGGGTCTGCACTATGGCTCATTCTGGTTCCCTACAGCCGGCCCTCGCCCCCACACTCAATCTATCCGCAAACATCGACATACAACCATATCTCCGATCGGTTTCCTCATAGACTTGACTAGTTTGTGATTCCAGCCACATGAAACCCTGTCTCACACCATGAACAGCCCTATAACCACCAGCCATAGCAGCCCCTTGCACCATAAACAAGAAACGTGAGTTATGAGTCAAAAAAATGCATATTTCATATTAAACTTTTGCAAAGATGATACTACATGATATTTCAATTAAATTCTCATGCAAACACAACACCAACATGTAAGTAGCATGAATGATGAGGAAAAGTGATACATGACGTGCCTTAACATTTATACGCTCGAAACTTTGAAGACCCTTGCGAAGAACGCACCGGAGAGATGGGGGAAGATTTTTCTTGAAGGCTAGAGAGGATTTTCGAGCATAAGCTGCCGAAGAACTTTCGAAATGCTGCTGCTATGAGGAAGGGGCAGCCGTGTGCTTTAGGTTAGGTTTTGGGTTAGGGTTGATAGGTTTTTAAATAAAAGATTACTGTATAATGGGCTCTAATTAAAATAAATGAGTTTAAAAGAGTTTTAGGCCCATTATGCAATATAAAAAACCCCTCAAGCCCAAAAATACTCCCGAAAAATATTTCGTTATGGTTCGTTTTTGAAAATATTGTCCGAGTCCTCAAAAAGTCTTCCGAATTGTTAAAATATGCGTACGGGTAAAAAATTATAACCCGACTAGTAGAAATACCCAACCAAGGCCCATTTTAAAAAATCCTACTTAAATAAATCATATATTAAAAATAATTATTTTATAAAAACATTTTTCCAGATTATCCTCGGTCTCCATTACTCATTCGAGCGCGGAAAGCAACTTAAAGTCCTAATGCATGAAACCTTAACAAACAATGAAATAAACACCTATCCATGCAAATATCATGCATTCAATGCATAAAAATCATTTAACATGTATTTTAAATAAAACCCGACAGTGTATGCAGTCCGATTACGTAGTTCGAATTTCCTAGACCTTACATCACTGTTCCCTTCTCTTTCAAATTTGTAATGCTCTTCATGAGTTCGCTGATTTGGTTTACCCAGGACTGTCTTCAAGAAATCGGATATAAATTTAGACATTGCTTGTGAAATTTCTTCAAATTTCGTTGTTGTAAAATTTTCCACCGAACGATTTAAAATGTGAGCATATACCTTTGGAATACGACCTAGATACAAATCCAACCCCCTGATCGAGTCAAGGTTCGACTTGGGAAAATTTTGGTTAAGGTTCGGGTTGATTCAGGTTAAAACCGGGACCTCGGTCCAAGTTTTAAAACGAATATTTAAGTTTTGAAACAAGCTCGAGTTTACATCTAAGAAATTCTTATAAATGTGTTTTGGGATGTTTTAAGGAGTTTGGTAAGCTTCGGGTCGAAATTTAGTGGTCCAGGGGTAAAATGGTCATTTTGGTTTCCAGGGGCAAAATGGTCAATTTGCACTCAGGTCGAGTTTTTTAGGCCTGACAGCGCCCTAAGCACAATTTGGCATGTTTTTAAATGTTTATGCAATACATATATGACTTTTTGAGTAAATGTGAAAATATATTGCATGCTTGATTTTAAAGAAAAGTTTATGTATATGCATGTTTTTCTTAAGTGATGAATATGATGACATGTTTTTGAAGGAAGTGAGTTAGTTGTGACTAATACGATGACATGTTAATACGATGATATGTAAGGCCAAGGCTCAGTGGATGGGTAATACGGTCGATGTTGTCCCCGCCGTCGGGTACCGCGGTTATGCGTAGATTGATCCATCGCCTAATACGATGATACGAAAGTCACAGCTGATGAACATAATCCAAATTAAAAAACAAACACGTATATGTTGATATGTTATTAAATGTTTATGCTTTAAAAGACCATTATTATGCATACGATCTTGTAAGTTCATGAAATGTATTTTTATTACAGTACTTTTCATTGTTGCATGTTATGTATATGCACTTGCTATTAACATTTCAAGTGTGTTGAGTCTTTAGAATCATTAAGTGTGAATGATGCAAGTGAGTATGTTGATCAGGGGATAGCAAGTGCCGAAGACTGAGTAGGCAGGGCTGGATGTGCGCAAGCTAACCCGATGAACTTATTTATTCCGCACATCACATTTTTATGGGTTTCGAGTAGACATGATCATTTTATACGTTTGTTACGATATGCTGGTGTTTTTCCTGGATTTTTACTTGGTTTTATTCTACGCACATTATTGATGGCTGAGTTGACAAAGTTTTGAACTGCAGTATCCTATTTGTCATTGAATTACGATTAATTTTAAAGGTTATTTTTTTCAGTACTCTTCATGGATGCCTAGAAGGTGATTTTCGAAAAAAAAAATTTGTAGCATTTCAAAATTAGTAGACATTTAAGTTGGTATCAGAGCAAGGGTCTTGTATAGGGTTGTGCCACCGCCAGCTTCTGCAACTCAGTCTTCAAGCCTCAAATCTGTAAGCTTTTATATTTTAAATGTTTTAAATATTTTACTGCTATCTCCTGCATGGTTACATGATGTACATTTTACGATGATTTACGGTGCATATTTAGCTGCTTTCATGATTTAAAGATTTACTGCTTTGAAAACTAGATTAATTGCATGATGGGTTACATTTAAAATTGGACTGTTTTCAGATATCATGCCTCTCCGACGCGCCCCCAGTACATATCGTCAGGATGATATTCCTGGAGGTGGCAGAGGCCCTCCATCACCACCACCACCACCTGCCTTTGGATGCAGTTACCCATGTACTGGAGGGTATGGCTAGACTTCTGGAGCAGGCTAGTTCAGACGGCTCAACGCGAAGGAGTTCGGCGGTACCATTAACCCGTTTTTAGCAAAGGGATGGATCCACTCATTGGAGCTCCACTTTCAGTACTTGGATATGAGGGATGGCGACCGAGTCAGGAGCGCCACGTATATGTTGAAAGATGATGCATCCATTTGGAGGGAGGGAGCAGTGCACGGGTTGAATTTGGCTACCCTCACTTGGGAGCAGTTCAAGGAAGTGTTCTACGCAAGTAATTCCCAGCTGATGTCAGTGGTCGCCTGATGAGGAAGTTCATGAGTCTCCGTCAGGGGGATTCAACGGTGGCAGAGTTTATAGGGAAGTTTGACAGGGGCTGTCACTTTGTGCCCCTTATTGCTAGATATGCCGCCCAGAAGTTGAGGCATTTCATGGATGGCCTCTGGCCTACTTTGCGCTGGGATGTGATGCTGATGAGATCGGCTAGCTATAATGAGGCCACTTATTTTGCCTTCCAGGCGGAGCAGGCTCTCCGAGACATTGATTTTGAGATGCAGCAGAAACAGCATCAGACCCAGTCCAGATTCCAGCCGCAGAAGAAGTAGTTTACAGGGTAAGGGCCAAATTTTAATGTTCGGAAACTTTAAGAGTCAATTTGTAATTTTGAAAGTTTGAGGACTAAAATTCAATTTTTTTTAAGAACACTTGGGTTAAATCAGTAAATTTATCAAAGATTTTGGGATAATTACTAGTAGAAAATTTCTTAAGTTTTGATAGTATGTTTTGTCACATGAATGATATACATATCAGGTGTAGCTATGCATGCATTGCTAGATTCTATAGCTATACATTCATTTAAATCTGAGACGTTCTTCCAGCGACTAGGAATCATACCAGCGGCTATGGATTCAGGATTCAAGGTATCGATTCCATCCGGGTATCAAATGTTTACCTCTCTGATAGTGAAGAAATTGGAGCTTCGGTTACAGAAGAATGCGGTGCAGGCAGATTTGATCGTGATACCGTTGCCGGAGTTCGATATCATTTTGGGTATGGACTGGATTTCTTTGAACGGAGCTGTCATAGACTTTCGACAGAGGTCAGTATCGGTCCTATCGCCCAGTGGTAAGCTGTTTATTTTTGAGGCAGCTAGACACCAGCAGATGCCGCACATCATTTCCTGCATGTGTGAGAGGAAGCTCATGAAGAAGGGCTGCCAGGCGTTTTTGGCCTGTATTGTATCAGTACAAGAGCCAGCCAGTCAGAAGTTAGAGGAAGTTGATGTGGTCAGTGATTTCCCCAGTGTTTTACCTGATGATATTTCAGGCATTCCACCAGAGAGAGAGGTGGATTTTCTATCGAGCTTATTCCAGATACCGTGCCTATTTCTATGGTGCCCTATAGACTAGCACCTGCAGAGATGAAGGAGTTGAAAGATGAGATACATGATTTTCTAGATAAGGGTTTCATTCGCCCTAGATTTTTTCCATTTGGCGAACCGGTACGTAAAAGAAAGATGGCAGCATTCGGTTATGTATTGACTACAGAGAGCTTAATAGAGTCACGGTCAAGAACAACTATCCATTGTCGAGGATCGAGGATTTGTTTGATCAGCTTCAGGGAGCGTCAGTATTCTCAAATATCGATCTCCGAACTGGATACCATCAACTGAAGTTGAGAGAGTCTGACGTGCATAAGACAGCCTTCCGGACGCGTTATGGGCACTATGAGTTTATGGTGATGCCCTTTCGTTTGACAAACACGCCAGCGATCTTCATGGATATCATGAATCCCGTGTTTTAGCCATATCTGGATCAGTTTGTCACAGTTTTTATAGATTACATACTGAGTTATTTCGAGGAGCAGAGAGTAGCACAGCCAGCATCTGAGGACCGTCCTGTATAGACGGCTGTATGCCAAATTCAGCAAGTTCGAGTTCTGGCTAGACAAAGTGGCATTCTTGGGCCACATTGTATCTCAGGATGGTATAGAGGTCGACCCCAACAAAGTTGAGCCAGTCAGAGATTGGCCAGTGCCTAAGAGCGTGACAGAGATCCGTAGCTTTTTGGGATTGGTTGGCTATTATAGGAAAATTATTCATGGCTTTTCTTCTATTGCGGTGCCTATGACCGTCCTGACGAAGAATAATACCAAGTTTTTATTTGGGGACCGGAGTGCCAGGAGAGCTTCGACATATTAAAGCAGGCTTTGACCTCAACGCCGGTTCTAGCTATACCATCGGGGCATGGGGAGTTTGTGGTATATACAAATTCTTCGAGGCTCGGTTTGGGCGCAGTGTTGATGCAGCATGAAAAAGTTATAGCTTATGTGTCCCGACAGATGAAGGTCCATGGGAAGAATTATCCAACTCACAAACTCTTGCTAGCAGCAGTGGTATTTGCCCTAAAGATCTGGAGACTTTATCTGTATTGGGAGAAGTGCAGGATTTTCACTGACCACAAGAGCATGAAGTACTTTTTCACACAGAAAGAGCTGAACATGAGACAGCGGAGGTGGCTATAGTTAGTGAAGGATTATGACTGTGACATTAGCTACCATACGGGTAAGGCTAATGTGGTTGTAGATGCACTGAGCAAGAAGCACGCAGTAACTGCTTATTTTTTGGTACAGAGACCGCTGCCAGTGAAGATTTGAGCTTGCAGTCTATGCCAGGGGCAATGCCCCAAATCTTGCTACGTTGATAGTACAGCCGACTTTGGGAGACAGAATTCGGGTAGGGCAGACTTCTGATGAGCAGTTGCAGAAGTGGAAAAAAAAGGACGAGGGTAAGGTCCGGAGACTGTATATAGTTGTGGATGGCATAGTCGGATATAAGGACCGACTGTGGGTTCCTGACAATGATTCCCTGAGAGCGGATATCTTGAGCGAGGCCCACAGCACCACGTACTCCATCCATCCAGGGAGTACGAAGATATATTGAGATCTTCAGTCTCTTTATTGGTGGCCGGGCATGAAGCAGAATATTCTGCAATTTGTCTCTGAGTGTTTGACATGTCAGCAGGTCAAGGCACAGCATCAGAGACCTGTAGGGAAGCTTAGGCCACTCCATATTCCCGAGTGGAAATGGGAGAACATCACCATGGATTTCGTGACAGGGCTTACGAGGAAGACTGGTAGATATAATGCCATATGGGTGATCATTGATCGGCTCACCAAGTCAGCTCATTTTCTACCGATCAAGAAGACCTTCACCATGACGCAATACACAGAGCTGTACATCAGAGAGATAGTCAGACAGCATGGGATTCTAGTGTCAATCGTGTCAGACAGGGATCCGAGGTTTGCGTCTGGGTTCTGGAAGAGTCTGCACCAGGAAATGGGTATTAAGCTGCTTTTCAGTACTGCCTTCTATCCTCAGACCAACGGACAGTCAGAGAAGATGATTCAGATTCTGGAGGACCTATTCAGAGCTTGCAGGATCGACTTCCAGGGTAGCTGGGAGCCGGAATTACCTCTCGTGGAGGTCACATACAACAACAGTTATCAGGCATCGATGGTATGGGTCCATATGAGGCAATGTACGGGAGGAATTTTAGGTCGCCGGTGTATTGGGACAAGGTCAGAGAGAGGACAAAATTGGGACCAGATATTTTCAGGCAGACCGCAGAGTTGGTAGTTAGGATTCGGGACAAAATGAGGACCGCCCAGAGCCGTCAGAGGAGTTATGCTGATCAGCGGCGCCGGGATCTCAAGTTTGCAGTAGGGGACCATATATTCATAAAAGTCACACCGATGAAGGGCGTGATGAGATTCAGGAAGAAGGGCAAGCTAAGCCCTAGATTCATTGGACCGTTCGAGATCCTAGAGAGAGTTTGGACACTTGCATACAGAGTTGCATTGCCGTCGAATCTGGCGGGAGTTCATAATGTGTTCCATGTCTCTATGCTGCATAAGTACATGTCGAATCCTTTGCAGTTGTTGAACTATGAGCCACTTCAACTGACACCGAACCTGTCATTTGAGGAAAGACCCACTCAGATATTGGACAGACAGGAGAGGAGGCTCCGGAACAAGGTGATCCATATGGTCAAAGTCAAGTGGCTGAATCATTCCGAGGAGGAGGCTACTTGGGAGACTGATGCCGAGATAAGGAGTCGCTACCCAGAGTTAATTGGTATGTTTTAAATTTTGAGGACGAAATTTTGTTTTAAGGAACAGAGAGTTGTAAGGTCCAGGAATTTCGAACTACGTAACCTGAATGCATGGAATCTATGGTTTTATTTTAAAATATGTGTTTAATGATTTTTGTGCATTTAATTCATGAGTATGGCTTGGTCAGGGTTTATTTCTTGATTATTTTAAAGTTTCATGCATTAAGGTTTTAAGTTTCATTTTGCGCTCGAACGAGGAATGGAGATCGTGGATTATCAGGAAAAATATTTTTATTGAATTATTAAATTTAGTTAATTAATTTGAAGTGTTTTAAGGGTTTTTTTTTTTAAAATTGGGCCTTGGGTATTTTTACTTGATGCGTCATATTTTTAACCGGTACGCAAATTTTAGCGAATCGCGGGACTTTTTGAGTGTTCGGACAATATTTTTGATCGAGTGGTGCTAGTGTGTTCTCGGTTAGTGTGTTGTTGAAGGCTAGCGGTCGTTTGCGTCTTGAAGCGTGCATGGGGCTATGAGCTTGGGTTAGGTCTGTCCAGGAGGGTCCTAAGGTGGGCTAGGAAGGGTTGGTTCAAGGCTGGTTCGAGATGGTAGGGCCTAGGATCGAATAATTTCAAGCTTCGTGTACTAAGGTTTCGAGTACGCATGTGCAGAAAAATTCCAGCAACTTTCAGCCACTGTTTAAGGGTATAAAATAAGTTGTTTAGAGGCTGGTCATGTAGGATCGAGTCATGGTTCGAGTTGGGAAAATTTTGGTTAAGGTTCAGGTTGATTCGTGTTAAAACCGGGACCTCGGTCCAAGTTTTAAAACGAATCAATTAAGTTTTGAAATGGGCTCAAGTTTACGTCTAAGAAATGCTTATAAATGTGTTTTGGGATGTTTGAAGGAGTTCGGTAATTTTCGGGTCGAAATTTAGAGGTCCAAGGGTAAAATGGTCATCTAGGGTTTCCAGGGACAAAATGGTCATTTTGCACCGGTCGAGTTTTTTAGGCCTGACAGCGCCCTGGGCAAAATTTGGCATGTTTTAAAATGTTTATGTAATACATATATGACTTCTCGAGTAAATTTCAAAATACGTTGCATGCTTGATTTTAAAGAAAAGTTTATGTATATGCATGTTTTGCTTAAGTGATGAATATGATGGCATGTTTTTGAAGGAAGGGAGTTGGTTGTGAGTTGTGACTAATACGATGACATGCTAATATGATGATATGTAAGGCCAAGGCTCAGTGGTGGATAATAATGTTGCTAATGTCACCGCCGCTAAGTACAGCGGTTATACGTAGATGGATCCATCGCCTAATACGATGATACGAAAGTCACAGCTGATGAACGGAATTCAAATTAAGAAAACGAACACGTATATGTTGATACGTTGATATGTTATGAAATGTTTATGTTTTAATAGACCATGATTATTCATACGATCTTGTAAGTTCATGAAACTGTATTTTTATTACAGTATTTTTCACTGTTGCATGTTATGTATATGTACTTTCTATTAACATTACAGGTGTGTTGATTCGTTATACTCATTAGTTGTGAATGATGCAGGTGAGTATGTTGATTAGGGGATAGGAAGTGCCGAAGACTGAGTAGGCAGGACTGGATGTGCGCACGCCAACCCGATGACCTTATTTCTTCCTCACATCACATTTTTATGGGTTTTGAGTAGACATGATCAGTTTATACGTTTGTTACGATATGTTGGTGTTTTCCAGGATTTTTACTCGGTCTTATTCTACGCACTTTGATGGCCGAGTTGACAGCGTTTTGAACTGTAGAATCTTATTTGTCATTGAATTACGATTATTTTAAAGGTTGTATTTCTCAGTAGTCTTGCATGCATGCCTAGAAGGTGATTTCGAAAAAAAAAATTCTTATCATTTTAAAATGAGTAGACGTTTCATTTGTTAACATCAGAATCAAGATTGCGAACATGAAATGTTCCAACAATCTCCCCCCTTTTTATGATCACAAAACTTGAGATTTTAAAAGAAACTTATAATTTTAAAATTTAAAACTAATTCTCCCCCTTTGTGAGAATCAAAAAACATTTAAGTAAAACAAATTTCAGTTGAAGGATAATTAATGGAAACTCCCCCTCAAGAACTGAATTAACAACGAGTTTTAAACATTTTTCAGTTTGAAGGATACGAAAGCTCCCCCTCAAGTACTGAATTAAAAACTCGCCCTTAAAAATTTAATCATTTACGCGTTTTAATGAAGTTTTAGCATCTTTTAACATTCAAGCAGTTTAGACAACAAATCTTAAGATAGCAGTCCAGTTACTTAGAAATCAACTGAATAAACATAATATTTATTTAATCAAATAATCATCCCTTGTATCATACATTAAGCACACCAACATGTGTAAGGAAAATTGCTCCTACAATAGCAAATTTTAAATAACATCAAATATCAGTTAGTTTATACATAATAAAACTGGATATACCAACAACTGGTTGCCTTGAATGCTTTGAATAATGCATCGATCTTGAGTTTCTTTTCCAGAAGAGCAACTAGTTTGCCTTGGACCTGATCTCTGTGCTGGCTAATTGGTCAAGCTGACTCAAACAAGACTCAACTGATGCTAAACCTCATTGATCATCTATTTGATCTGATATGGCAATGAAGCGGCGGTATACTGTTGATGATTAAGCTCCTAATCATCCAACATTTCAGCTTAGTTGGGTTTCGTCTGTTGATCAGCTGAATTGGTAGACTGGCAACTTAAATCTTGTCCACTGATCAGTTTAGCTATTCTGCTGTCATTTTGGACTCAAAACCCTGCAAGCTGCTAAAAGAGCAAAGTTACGGAGTCGAGAGAAGTGGCTATCATGATAATTGCAGCCCAATAATCTTCTGTCTTCCCACGGTAAGCTCATATAAAATTTTTAAGAGGATTTTGAAAATCGTTTTAAATAACAATTTGAAACAAATTTAAAATATCAGCTTTCAAATGTACTTCTTAGAACAACTAGCTCTGATACCAATTGAAGGATTGGTTCTAACACCTGCAAGGGTGCTTCAAACATAATATTCTTCATGAGCGTCAATAGCTCGTGTTCTAACAATGTAAACACCGATGAATTAGATCGATTTTGGTTTTCAAACCAAGCGGAAAACACTCGAAATAATCTTTCGTTAAGAAAACTGACTAATTTGAAAGCCTTTTAACTTGTGTAAAATGAATAATTGAAATAAAAGAAATCAGTTCTTGCATATATCAGTTCAGTTATGGTGAGAACTGAACTGATAAAAGCTCAAACTGATCAAATCAGTTTGAAAACAGTAGTTAAACAGTTAATTACACAAAATATGTTTATGGATGTTCGGAGACTTCAACTGCTTATACGTCAACCCTTCTACCACCTCGGGTAGGATCCACTAGAAGATTTTGATTTATACAACACCTTGTACAAACCCACTCAGCTTAGGACTTATACCACTGCCTAACTGAACTCCTAGCCTAGACTGAAGGCAGCACCTTCCAGCCAACACTTGTTTAACGTTTGTGTTAAAGACTACATACAAAAGTTTAACGTCTTTGTGCAAGACTCACTCAACTTATCAGTATGCTCAATTTATGTATATGTGAGTGATTTTGTGTGTGAGTGTGTGAGAACTAATCTATGAATACAACACGAAAGTGTCCTTACACACTGAGAATTTTGCTTCTAGATTAATCTGTTGGCATGCCTTATTTTTCTTTTGATCTTCACACACTTGTTTGTTGATGGTCTTGATCTTGTATTTATAGAGGTTTCGTGACCGTACATCAAGACTCATCAAATATGTTCGTTGCAGTTGAATCTGGTCCTCGATATTTGTGACTTGTTCGTTCTGACAGTCATTCTAGAACGTCTTGACTTTAAGCTCTGGTACGACGTCCATTATTGTCCTTTGACCGGACAATTGCTTTTCCTTAGTGCGCACAGCTGGATAAGCTTGTCTTGTTCTGCAAACTGGTCGGCTCCTAACTGATGTTCTGAAATGGTCATTTGAACTGGTATGGTGAAATCAGTTGGCTCGTCAGCTGAACTGATTTCACTAATTCAGTTGAATTGTTCAGCTGAGCTCTTCATCAGTTGAGCTCTTCATCAGCTGGCCAGGCTTCTGAAGGTCTTTTCCTGAACCAACTATCAGCTGGACAATCAGTTGAACTGTTTTTTGATATATCAGTTGAACTGGTTCAGTTTGGGCAATCAGTTGGTGCTTTCAAGTTTGCGTCTTCGATAGCTTTAGTTAAGGCTCGGTAGCTTTTTGCGCACTTAGGTAAATTTATTAGAAACAAAATAACAAGTTTTGTTAATATCAAAATCAAGATTGCGAACATGAAATATTTCACAATTATATAAGGGATTTTTTTTGAAAATAAGTATTTTTAAATCTTTTAAATTTAGGCTTAGTAATTTTATTAATCTTAATGGGCCCAATTTGTTAATTAAAAACTAGAGTTATTAGAGCCAATTAAATAAGTAATTAAATCTTTTTTTAAAAAAATAAGTTAAACCTATACCTAAACACACACACATCTAAACACCTACGCACACCCCCGAACACACACAAAGTTACGAGAATTGAAGGAGAAAATCGGCCGTAACTTGGGTTCCTTGGCAAGTGGTGTTTTCATTTTTTTTCTTCTTCGTTCTCTGAGTCTCTTCCTCGTTCTTCCTTCCAACAACGATCACCCGACTCCCATGCATCCCAAGATGGGTTTTTTGTGGGTTTTTGACAAGAGAAAAGGGTAGAAAAAAATAAAAAATCGACTTCCATTCGTCACCGATTTTCACCGCTTTGGTATTGGTATTTGGAGCATTTTTAATGCAAAGGCTCGTTTCTAAACCTTGTTTTTGCACCATTCAAATCATATTATGTCTGTTTAATCATTTTGCATGAAAAATATGAAACCCTCCTTGTATTTTCGTTTTTATGGCTTGTACATCTTAAAACTTTAATTTTCATGCACTGAAACACATGCTTATGATGCACAGAGGGACTTCCATGATAGGGCTATGGTAAGGGACGATTTTAAACATGTTTAAGGGTCCATAGATGCATGTTTAAGGGCTGAAAATATGGATGCAAGAGCTGAACGAAAATTTGGTTTTTAGGAACTATAGTTTGCGTTTTTGGTCCTAGGAAGAAGCAGGCAGTTAGCTGCTGTAGGGACATGTTCATGGGCCTTAATAGGGTCTAGTCATGGTCCTAGATGGGCTGTGGAAGGGTTGAAAAAGCAGGATATGGGTTGCTCGTCGCTTTGGGTCGCTTAAGAATTGTAGGGGCGCGGGTTTAAGGTTGCAAGTGCTAGGGCTGTAGAGGCTGGTCCAGTAGAGTTCTAAGGGTTCATTCTAGGTCCTAGGATGGGTGCATAGGGTCTGGACATGATGGTTATGGGCTAGGCTCGATGAATTGAAAGTTGGCTTGGGCAAGGGTTTGATCAATTGAGAATAAATTCAGTAGGTGTTCTAAGCAATTCTGAAGGTCTTAAATGGTTTGATTTGTGTTGCATAACGTATGGTTAGGTGTTAAAAAGCTGTGGTTCAAGTTTGGTTAAGTTTTGAGTTGATTCGGTTTAAATGGCGTAAGGTAAAGTTTTAAAACAAATTGAGAAATTAGTTGAGGAGCTTAATTTTACGCCTAAGAAATGTTTATGGGTTTATTTTAAGGTATCATATTAAGTTTAAGGATGAAAAGTTTAGGTTTAAAGTTTGGGAAGAAATATTAAGTTTGAATTTATTCGGGATAAAAACGTTTCGTGGTTTAGTCATTAAGTTATTAAATCGAAAGGCTCGAATTTACGTCTAAGAAAAATAATAGAAGTTAAATTTAAGCTTAAATAATTATTTGGGATAGGCTCGAGTCAATAAAAGTGAGAAAAAATCAAAATCGAGAAATTTTGGGTCCAGGGGCAAAAAGGTCATTTTTCACCTGGGTGGTACAAAAAGGGTTGGCAGTGTCGCGAAGAATCATAACACATGCTAAATGATATTTTAAAACCCTTACGATGAAAATATGAGATTTTATGATTTATAATAAAACTCTGCAATTTTTACTGTTAAAATGTTATTTTTCGAATGTGGAAAGGATACGATATTTAATGATTAAAAAGAAAATGAAAAATATTTTGAGGGATGTGAATTTACTGTGACAAAAAGGATATGATATATAATTTTTGAGAATATCGTGAGGTAAAAGGCCCCAGAAGGAGCCTAACGATCGTAGTTTCATTTTACGTCGGTGGTTAGTGCCTGTCCCCATGCGCAATGGTGAGCTAAGACTGATTAGTCAACCATCGGATACAACTAGTCACTTTCAAGGATCAAAATTCACCTAAAATGATAAATGATGGAAAACTTTATGATTAAATTATGCTTACAAATTTAAGCTATCTTATTTTGAATAAAAGTATGGTTTTAATGCATGTGCTTGTATATGTATTATTTGCTACTTATGTTTAGAATGTGCTGAGTCATTAAACTCAATAGGTTTGAATGTTGCAGGTGAGGATGAGATTGAGGAAGGCCCTAACACTTGAGTGGATCGAGTCCGGCAGTATACTCCTGAGGGACATTTATTTCCGTATTAACTTTGTAGTTAAAGTTTTAAAGATTTTGGTAATGATTTAATTAGAAATTTTCTCGTTTTATTTTGAGGTTAGTTTGATCTTGTTAAAAGTCAATGTTGGGTTTTTGGTTAATTAACGAATTAGGTATTTTTATGCATTTGAGATTTGAAATGTTAAATTATTTTGGATGACGGAAATGTTAAGTTATTTTAAATATGAATTTCGAAATTTATGCTTCAAAAAAAAAATTAGTAGGATTTTAAAGGTTGAAAATAGTGAACGTTTCAGTTGATATTAGAGTGAAGGATCCCGAAAGGGTTGTGTTACTGCCACTCCGAGAAGCTCAAGAAGTCACGCCTCAATTCTGTGAGTATTTACTGCTTTGAATTTTACAATGCTGGAAAATTTTTAAATGCTTTTACGATATAGAGACTTGGAGGTAGCATTTTTCCAAGTTAAATGCATGTTGGTTATGTGGCTTGGACGGTGTGCACAGTTATTCTTAAGAGACGTAAAGAGAATTTTGTTTTTGTGTATCTCAAAATTTTGCACTACCTAAGATATGAATTGAACTTGGTGATTTATGACTGCTTATTTCGAATTCTACATTGTGTAGGAAGAGAATTTTGAAGTTGATGTTGTGGGTTGAATTTTTAGGAATCATGAACTTAGGGACTGAATAATACTTTGAGGGACTTAACTGCAAGTTTTCGGAAATATTGAGGGTGATTTTGCTCTAATTCGAAAATATAGGGGTTTAGTTGTATGAATCCGAAAACTTGGAGGGCTAAAATGCAAAAATTTGGGGCTAAATTCGAAAAATTTGGGTCTTGATTGAAAATTTTAGGAGAATTATGAGGTCATTTTAGCAATTTTCGAAATCTATGAGAGCCCTTTTGCATTAAATTCGATAGTCTGAGGAGCTAGGAATGCGATAAGTTAGGCTTAGTCGAATAATCCGAGAAATTTGGGATTTAGGTTGCAATTTACTGAAAAATAAAATGGTCTATTTGAATGTAGTCAGCAAGTAAATTTCAAATTAACGGTTACATAAAAAATTATGATTGAGAAAATTAGACAAATATGTAAGTATGAGGATGTCCTAGGAGGAACGAGAAATATGAGTATTAGCAATTTTGATGAGACAGTAAGACTCGTCAAATTAATAATTTTGGGTATCATAGTGGATTATAGAGAATTACGATTGTATTATAGGTGTTATAAATTTATGACTTGAAGAACAAATGACATAAATATTAGAAATAAGATTTAATCGATAATATTATTATTTTTGGTTTTATCGTAAGATACAAATACATTTGGGTTCAACGATTGCTATGTAATTGGAAAGTTTGGGAGTTTTGTACTGTAGATTCCAGAATTTAAGTAAGATAATTGAGGGGACAAATGAAGGAGAGAGAAACAAACGGAATTCGTGTATATTGGGATATTAGGCAAAACTATTGAAGTAATGTTATGAAGGAGTCGAGGAATACAAACTAAGAATATTGGAGTTCATATAACTCTCGTAAGCTTCAGTCTACAAGATTTGAGAAAAATATTATTTGGGGACTATACGAGGTAATTGCGAAATTTGGGAAAGTAAGTTAAGGAATGACATTTCTGGGATAAGGAAATTACTCTACCTTTTAGGATAATAATTAGATAAATGCCTTACCTGAAAGTCACATAATATAGATAAGCATCGAGGAATTAGTAGTATAATAAGTTTTGTATTTATACGATACTAATAGTAAATTATTTTGAGAGGGTGGATAAAAGTTTTTGTCCCTAAATTGTTAAGATTTTGTAACTGTAAGGTCATATGACATGATCTTGTGTTCCGATGTTACATATAAGTGTTTGATATTATAGGGGGATCTAGAATGAAATCATGATGCGAATTGGTGACTCGATAGACTTGAATCGTTTAAGTACTTGAAATGTTTGGGATTTAAGAAAACAAATATATATTGATGAAGGGGTTAAGAACAATATGTTTGGCATATAGAGGAATGATGTTTTAGTAAGTATCAGTCATTAAGATGTTTTATAATCATAGATACTATAGGATGACTTTGGATTGAAACTAGGTTTGGCAATAGGAGTATATTTTGGGGAAATTAAATTATACGATCAGGACGATTTAAGGTAAATTCGAGCAATTAATTAATCTTTTGGAAAATAAAATAACCCAATATAGTTTAGGATTTATAATAATAGAGGATGTAGAGTTAGCTAAAACTTTAAATTCCTGGAGATCAGGGAAATTGGTATAAACATATAAAAATGGAATATGGCATATCAGAGTACGTAGCAAAAGCGTGTTAGAGTTTGAAATTTAAGTCGATCGGATTAAATAAGAGGTAAATGAGGGAGCCTAAGTTTTTAAATAATCAAGACTAGACAAATTTCAAAAACGAAATTTTATTTGGGGGGTGGGGGGAGAATTTGTAACGCCCAAAATGCAGTTCACATAGACTGCATTCATGAAATCATCAAATTGCTAAAATATTAATTAAATGATTTTAGATGCATGAATGATATATTTTGAGTGATTAAATTATTAATTTCATAATTTTGCTCGATTGCATAATTTAAAGAATTTCAGACGAATATCGGTGGTTGGCTGGGGATGGAGGAACGGAGACGATTAAGGTGTTAAAGATTTAAAAAGCTGAAATTTTATTTTTAATTAAGAAAATATTATTTTAAAAAATTTAAGAATTTTAGCATTTTTTAAGGTCAAATTTAAATAAATTAGTGGGAGCATGGAATTTATGTATTATATAAGGGATTTTTTTTAAATAAGTGTTTTTAAATCTTTTAAATTGAGGCCTAGTAATTTTATTAATCTTAATGGGCCCAATTTGTTAATTAAAAACTAGAGTTATTAGAGCCCATTAATTAAGTAATTAAGAAGATTTTTTTTAAAAAAAAATAAGTTAAACCTAAACCTAAACACACACGCACCTAAACATCTACACACACCCCCCCGAAACACACACACACACACAAAGTTACGGGAATTGAAGGAGGGAATCGGCCATAACTTGGGCTCCTTGGCAAGTGAAGTTTTCAATTTTTTTCTCCTTCGTTCTTCGATTCTCTTCCTCGTTCTTCCTTCCAATAACGATCATCCGACTCCCGTGCATTCCAAGGTGGGTTTTGGTGGGGTTTTGATAAGAGAAAAGGGTAGAAAAAAATAGAAATCGTCCTCTGTTCGTCACCGACTTTCACTGTTTCGGTATTAATATTTCGAGCGTTTTTATTGCAAAGGCACGTTTCTAAACCTTCTTTTTCCACCATTCAAATCATATTACGTGTGTTTAATCATGTTTGCATGAAAAATATGAAATCCTCCTTTTACTTTCGTTTTTATGGCTTGTACATCTTAATTTTCATGCATTGGAACACGTACTTATGATGCACAAAGGGCCTGCCATGATAGTGCTACGGGAAGGGACGATTTTCAACATGTTTAAGGGTCCATAAGGTGCATGTTTAAGGGCTGGATAATATGGATGCAAGAGCTGAACGAAAATTTGGTTTTTAGGAACTAGGGTTTGCATTTTCGGTCGTAGGGAGAATCTGGTTGTTAACTGCTGTAGGGACTCATGGGTCCTAATAGGGTCTAGTCATGGTCCTAGATGGGCTGTGCAAAGGCTGTAAAGGGAAGATAAAGGTTGCTCGCCGCTTTGGGTCACTTTGCGATTGTAGGGGCTCGGGTTTAAGGTTGCAAGTGCTAGGGCTGTAGAGGCTGGTCCAGTAGGGTTCTAAGGGTTCATTATAGGTCCTAGGATGGGTACATAGGGTCTAGACATGATGGTTAAGGGCTAGGCTCGATGAATTGAAAGTTGGCTTGGGCTAGGGTTTGATCAATTGTGCAAAAAATTCAGTAGGCGTTCTAAGCTATTTCGAAAGTCTTAAATGATTTGATTTGGGTTGCATAAGGTATGGTTAGATGTTAATAAGATATGGTTCAAGTTTGGTGAAGTTTGGTTAAGTTTTGAGTCGATTCGGGTTAAAGAGCGTACGTTTAAATTTTAAAACAAATTGAGAAATTAATTGAGGAGCTTAATTTCTAATAAATTTTTATGGGTATATTTTAAGGTGTCATGTTAAGTTTAAGGATGAAAAGTTTAGGTTCAAAATTTGGGAAGAAAATATTAAGTTTTGAATTTATTCAGGTTATAAACGCTTAGTGGTTTAGCCATTCAGTTATTAAATCGAAATGCTCGGGTTTACGTATAAGAAAAATATTAAAATCAAATTTAAGCTTAAATAATTATTTGAGATAGGCTCGAGTCAATAAAAGTGATAAAAAGTAAAAATGGAGAAATTTTGGGTCCAGAGGCAAAACGAACATTTTTCACTTGGGTAGTACAAAAAAAGATTGGCAGTGTCCCGAAGAATCATAACACATGCTAAATAATAATTTAAAACGTTTACGATGAAAATATGGGATTTTATTATTTATGAAAAAGCTGTGCAATTTTTACTGTTAAAATGTTATTTTCGAATGTGGAAAGGACACGATATTCTATGATTAAAAAGAAAATGAAAAATATTTTGAACGATGTTAATTGACTGTGACAAAAAGAATATGATATATAATTTTTGGGAATATCGTGAAGTAGAAAGCCCTAGAGAGAGCCTAACGATCGTATTTCTATTTTACGTCGGTGCTTAGTGCCCGTCCACATACGCAATGGTGAGCTAAGAATGATTATCGAATAGGGGATACAACTAGTCACTTACAAGTATCAAACTTTATGCAAAACAATAAATGATGGAAAGTTTTATGATTTGACGATTTATGATTAAATTATGCTTACAAATTTATGCTAGCTTATTTTGAATAAAAGTATGGTTTTAATTCATGTGCTTGTTTATGTATTATTTGCTACTTATGTTTAGAACGTTCTGAGTCATTAAACTCATTAGGTTTGAATGTTGCATGTGAGGATGAGATTGAGGGAGGCACTAACACTTGAATGGATCGAGTCCGGCAGTACACTCACGAGTGACATTTATTTTCCGCATTAGTTTGATAGTTAAAGTTTTAAAGATTTTGTTAATGATTTAATTAGAGATTTTCCTGCTTTATTTTGAGGTTAGTTTGATGTTGTTAAATGTCGATGTAGGTTTTTTGGTTAATTAGCGAATTAGGGATTTTTATGCACTTGAGATTTCAAATGTAAAATTTTTTTGGATGACGGAAATGTTAAGTTATTTTAAATATGAATTTCGAATTTTATGTTTCAAAAAAAAAAATATTAGTAGGATTTTAAAGGTGAAAAGTAGTTGATGTTTCAACACGCCTACCACATTTAATAAATGTAATTGAAATAATTTAATTAGTCATTTTTCATTTTTCCTATATTTGCATGCAATTGGATTACGTTATCGCATTTTGGACCTTACACAATAAATCAAACTTCTAATAATCATGACGACTATGGATACTAAATTTGATCATATGTTATAATCTCCTAAACAAATACCTTGAAAGGAATTGTTGCTCATAAACGTACAGAAAATAAATTGTAGTGTGTGTATCAGAAGTTAGTGTTGTGCTCTGGTATTGTTAACACGAGCACACAACATGCAGCAGAAATTAAGTATTAACACACAAATATAACTTTAATAAATTAATATCAGATTTAAATTATGCACAAGTACGAATACTTTTGCGATGCCTCATGGCAAAAAATTCACTAGAAAAATTATGTAAATCGTTTACACCAAAACAATACTAGTGAGAAAACAAAACCAAATTCCTTGATACTCCAAGGAATTAAAAATGCATCAAAATAAACCAAAAAAAAACTAGATGCATAAAATAAAAACGTATTGCTTAAAACAAACACAACCACTCTTCGATCAACACTCTGCGTCAGTGTTGTTCTTGAGTGTTGTCAACACCAATCAGCAACACGGTATATGTGAATCAATCACACAAAATCTTCAACACGAAAATCTTCAATATCTGAAATCTCTGTGTGTTCAGAAAAATCCAGCAGCTCTCATACGATGTAAAGTGATCAACCGATCACATAAAAACGTCTCATCAAAATAGGCTCGGCTCTCGTATATTTCTTCTATGCAAGAACTCCTTAGCCGACCTTTACGTGCACTCCCGAAAAATCCAGCAGCTCTTCTCCACAAAAAAGTGATCACACAAAAACTGTAGAGCAAATATATGTTGAACACTTGTGATTTCTTCTATGTAAAAATCTCCCTAGTCCAACACACCAAACGCCTCTCTCCACAAAAAACCTCTTCTCTCACTAAAGCCCTTCTTCTCTCTCTCTCTACAAAGCCCTCTCAAAGCCCCCTGTACGGCTATATGGCTATCCATATTTAAATCCATGATTTGACCTAAAAGTTATTCCATAAAAGAGTCCTACAAAATATGGAAACAAGATTTTCATTAGATAAAAAACTCTTTTAAACAAGAATAAAATATGTTAGAGATAAAAATTATATTAAAAACAAATCATATAATATATAAATATAAATCAATCAAGTTCTTATCATCTAAAAATAAATCAAGAAAGATCTCATAATCTAGAAATAAGTAAACCAAGATATTATCATTTAGAATTAAATCAAGCAATATTTGATAATCTAGAAAGGCAAAATTTTAAATTGATAATATCAATTTAGCAAAATAATAAAGGAATAAAATATTCCCAAAACCAAGAAAACTACTGAAAATTGAAGAATAAACTCTTGAAATTATTTATATTTTCAATAAAAAATAGAGATTTACAAGAGACAAAAATATGATAAAGAGATAATAAAATCTGAAAAAGAACGACTTGACCTTGCACTTAATTTATATGAGAATCCATTTGAATTATGTTAGTTTTGGACATAATTATGCGTCATATTTTTTTGTTTTCGTGTCATGCAGGGGATAAACAACTATTGGATGATCGATGGAGATTAAAAGTGTTTTTGATGCTGAATTGTTGATGGACTAGCGCCGCCGCGCTAAAGCTTCACAGGAGGGAAAGAAGAGCTGTAAGCGCTACAACTCAGCGCCGCAGCGTCAGAGTTGCGAAGCTTTAGTGCCTAGGCGCTACATTATCTGGACTTTAAGGGTGGCTAACCATGCGAGAAAAGATAACTGGGCTTTGCTTTACGGGCTCAGGAGAAGGATAAAAGGAAGAATAGGGTTTCAAACATGAAGGAATCCGTTTTTGGAGAGAAAAGAGGTGAGAGACGAAGATGATACATTGGAGAAGGATTTGGAACGCAATGATTGATCCCAACGATGAAGAACGATGAATCTGAGGACAGAGACTCCACTTCTGAATTTTTATCTAGTCCTTTCGCCCTTTAAATTCTTGTGTTGAGATGTCTAAATCTTCAAACATGCTATGTTTTAGTTTATATTTAGTTATGAACTAACTTTTCAATTCTAGAGGATGATGTAGCTTCGTTGACACGATAATTTTGACTTCGTTGATTATATAATTGAATTCCTATTAGTTTAATTGTGTTTTTTAGTTCATTATTGATTTCAATTTACCGGCCATAATTGATTATTATCTTAGTAATTCTATAATTCGAGAGAGGGACAAGAATTATAGATTATTAGAGACATATCGTTAAATGTTTATACTGTTCGGAAGACGTATAACTTTAGCGGGGATTATGTAAGATCATTGTTTGAATCTATCATTGGAACTTAGATTTTTATTAGGAATGTTTGAATCAAAGTTTGAATGATACACTTTATTCGTCACTTGGTAAAGGAGGAATAAAACAAGTAAGTGTCATTGGCTTATTAATTGAATGAAATTCATGAATATAAATTCAAGCCAGAATAGTTATCGTGGAAATTAAGTGAAATCATTCCTCTAGATATTATCTCACATTGATATTTGCTTAATTCAGTGATTTGATTAATATTTATTCTCAATTAATTCGTTACTATGAAACTAAACCTCTTATTGATTCTTCTAGGTAAAGTTGTAACTGTTTTAATTACAAGCACTGATATATTTTTATATATACACACCTCGTGGGAACGATACTTTACTCACTTATATTAAAACTTGACAACCGTGTGCTTGCTAGCATAAAATACGCAACAAGCTTTCCACGCCGTTGCCGGGAGCGTCAAATTTTAATTTTATATCAGTATTGTTACCAATTAGTCTAGATTTTAATTTAGAGTTGTTTTTGTTTTATTATAGTAATCACTGATTGTTCTTTTTCTTTATTTGACAGTGCATGCGAAGATTGCAAAGTCCTGACTTACTTATCTTGGATCATGAGATTGAAAGAACTACAAGGAGATTAAGAAAAGCGAGAAGAGAAGAGATTCAAGCAATGACTGATAACAGAGAGGACAACAGACAAAACCCATAAGAAACCATACCCATCAGAGATCACTTCGGAACAATAATCAACACAAACTATGTCAAAGAACCTACGGTTCGGGTCTAGTTAACCACAGATTTTGAGGTCTAGTTCAACTTCTTTTAAAAAAAATTATCATTTAAATAAACATTTAAATTACAAAAAAAAATTTAAAACTGAATTGTTTTTATATAGTTATAACTATATAGTATAACTATATAAGATGCCTATGTATCATATTTTGATGTAAAGGAATAAAAACCCACATGTTGACTTACCTTTACATACGTACCTTTAGGAGTGGTGTTGCTCAATCACTCGTATTTCCTACCATTGTTGTTCCGTATATTCTCTCAGTTTCATCTTGGTCTTCTTCATCACTTTTATATTGTGTTTGACTTGCAGCTTTTGACCAGTCATTGAATAAACTCGAGGCTTCCAAATTTTTCGGCCTTAAACTAGAACGTCTCTCATCCAATATATTTCTCCAATACTAAAACTTGTTCCACCGCAATCGTTGAAATGAGACATGATAGAATTTCTTTTTCTATTATAGACAAAATTGGATATAATTGTGTTTTGTTTGTCCATCATCGTAATATGTCGAAAGTTTCCTCATCTGCATCACTAAATAATATAGTGGAAAAAAATTCTAAAGTTCCTGAAGGAAACTTGAGGATCCTCGTGGATGTTTCGTCCGTTCCTTATTAAAAATTGTGCTTTAGAAATTTATAGGTGATATTATTAGCAGTAGTGGATTGTGGTTTAGCTGGAACAATTTTTATACCATATTTGGTGTTACAATATTCATTATAAATATCATATAAATGAGTTACAATATTAAACAAAATCGATGAAATAGATGAAACCATTTCTGTAGTAGGGTCTAAAGAACCATAATATAATGTTAACATGTCTTGTAAATCGTCTAATTTAAGTCTAAGATCTAAGATAAAAGCACATAAAAATATTTCAGAATTTTTTTTCAAATATTTTTCCTATTTTTCTTTCATGACATAAATACATGGATATAAAACATCATCACTAGATTTAATATATTCACTAAAAATGCATGTAATGTTACAACAATGTGTTAAAATTAAATTAGAAATATGATAATAAATACTGGATAATTGGTCATTAACATCATTGAAAACTTTTAAAATTTCACAAATACTAGTCAATTTTCCATTGATTCGAAAATAAATAAATATTACGAGCTTGAACACGTTGATGAAAAAATATACATAATAAATCTTTATGTACGTTGAATTCCAACGAGTGGAAACGTCTCATGTAAATTGTTTAGGCCTCACACCATTCATTTTGTAAAATTTACCCCATTGTTTCATAACATGGGGATGTGTCAATAGATAATGAATTGTGGTCCTAATTGAGTGAATATATGATTTTAAATTTTTTAGTTCATCTTAAACATACAAATTTAAAATATGACATGTGCACTTAATATAAAAAAATTACTACCAAGTGATGATTTACATATTTTTAAAAACTCACTAATATTATAAGTATTTGCACTAATATTATCAAAAGAAATTGAAAAAACTTGAGAAGTTAGAATATATTCTTATAAAATAAAAAATATAAGTTGAGAAATATTTTTCACGTGTGGTTCATTAAAAGATCTATATGCAAAAAAAAAAAAAAATTGAACGTTCCAAGAACTATCAATTCAATGACATGTAATACTCATATATGAACAACTTTGCCAATGATCATTTCAAATATCCGAACACAAATAAATTTTATTATTTGAACTAAAAAAATTTAAATAATTTTTTTAGTTCAAAGACTAATTTTTGAACTGTGTGTTTGAGTGTATTTTACGGGATACATCTAATAGAAAGATTTACACTTGTAGAAGCAGATTTTCGAAAGATATTTTATCACTGAAACTATAACAAAGTTGATTAATCGTATAAAATTTAGCCATTTTTCTCTAAATTTAGCTTCAGAAAATTTTAGAAGTTGAGAATCGTTATCCGATTGAGAATAGAATGCCTGAATTTGAGTTTAAGAACGATCAATACCAATTTCCACTTGATGATTTTTGTCGACATGTCGCGTTAAAGTTCCATAACCATCTCCTAGTTACAATTTGTAACTTTTTAACCAATATTTGTGTCTGGCTTGCAAATCACTGGAGAGAAGTATCATCTTTTTGAAATATTTAGTGAAGATATCAGATGTCGGGCAAGGCATAGCTCGAGTTTTACTTTTAAGCGCGTCGGATTGATCACACTTTCTTGACTTTGATGATGATATACCTGTTGTTCTCGTTATTGATGTTCCTCATCGAAAAAATCGTTGTTCTCGTTATTGATGTTCCTCATCGAAAAAAGCAAAATCATAGCCGTCAATATTGAATTAAGGAAAATCGCGATGCTCGAACTTTGGTGACATGAACCCGCGATGCTCGAACTCAGGTGGCGTGATGCTCTTTCTCTTTCCTTTGCCACCTATAGATCTTGATCTGGCTCCGATAATTTGTATAAATATGAAATTAAAGTAATTATGAAAATAAATCAACAATTAACAATATACCAATAATTGAGACTTGATATTTTGAGAATCAAGAAAGAATTGAGAATTAGATATTGAGAATTGAGAGAAAATTGTGTGAAAAATAAGGAGGGTGAGGGTATTCATAAGGGAAAATTGAAAAAAAAAAAATATTTTTACGGTCGACCCGACGAGTGGATCGTTGCACAACGGTCACGTCATAGTGGCTGTTGATCATCGACGACCACAAAATCTTGGCTGTTGATTTCAAAGTCAATAAATAAAAAATTATCAAATGATCGACTCGACGGGTCGACTAACGGTCACTAAATCGTGACTATGATATCCAACGGTCACCTTATCAGTTGATCGTGGTCGTTGATTTAAAAAAAAATTAAAAATAATCGACCTGTCGGGTTGAATATGTCTGAAGGACCTAATCGGTCGACGAGTTTTCTTTCGTAAATCGTAACCTAACAACCTTAATACGATTCCGATCACGGTTTTGAGTCAAACTCGTTGATCCAATTTATGGGCTCGTTGACCACATGCCCGTTCCAGTTGGGCCAGCCCCAATACAACCCACATTAAATATGTCCTTTCCGGCTCTACGCCGCCACCATCGCTAATGGCCCGCCCGTTGGACTATCATTTGTGATCAGCTTTTTTTGCACAGAAAGAATCAGTCAAATTTGCAAAAATACATACATGGAATATTGTGCTGCTGGCAGGCATGCCTAGTTCTTTATCGATAAAGACGATTAAAGATGGAGTTGATTCAATACGATTCGGGCTCCAAATCAAACCGTTGCTATCTGCCGTGGCATGAAATGTTCCGATCTGCATCAATCCGGAAACCTCAGACAGAACAAGCGTCGGTGCCGGCGCCCCAAGCACCTGCAGCGTCTGTATCGAATGATAATCAGAATTCCCTCTTCAGTGATCCTCAGGTACGACTCGCGCTCTACATAACCATGGCACACGCAGGGCTTGCCTTCACATTCTTTGTTCTTTATGGAATTTGCAAACTTCTTGAAGATTTCTTGAGGCCCATTTTGTGGGCTGTTCTGTGTTCAATCCCTTTGAGAAGCATTCAACAAACCCTTGTCGGTTTTTGGACCGAGCCGTTAAAATTAGGCCTCACGGAGACAACTTGGCTATCCCTGTGGTGGTATTCAGGATTTTTGTTGGGACTCTTGTTGAACTTAAAGAAGGCATTTTGCGGGTTGCCCTGAGGAAGAAAAAGGTTGAATCTTTAAGGAGGAAGAAGAGTGGATTCTACAAGTTGTTGATGTGGCTTGTTTCTTTTTGGTTGTTTGTAATGGCTTATGAGCAAATTGGTGCCATGGGGTCTATGTCCCTTCTCGCATTGGGATTCATGTTTACTGCTACTACTGTTGAGTCAACTATGAGTAGAGTTACTGCATTGAGAAGCCATAGCTTTCGTCGTCTTTCGGTCAGTGCTTTTTTCACTAGAGGGATATCGAAAAGATTGAAGATAATGGTAGCAATTGGGTTGATTGTTGGAATGAGTGTTGGCTCATTGGCTGGCATGATTTTCTTCTCTTATAAAATCGGTGTCGAGGGAAAAGACGCTGTATTTGCTCTAAAATCACACGTGGAAGAGAGTAATTATGCTGAGAAAATCGGGGTTAAGAAATGGATGGAGGAAAATGATGTTCCTGGAATGGTGGATATGTATTCTACAAAGCTTTACGAGACGGTCTCTGAGCAGATTGATAGTTTGGCAATACAATATAACATGACTGAATTTGTAACTGGGATCAAGCATTTTGTGATTTCTCCCTCTGGAAACTCCTCTGTCCGTTCCACAGCTCTGATAAGTCCATCCTCTTATGCTGATAAATTTTTGAGCCTGAAAAGGAGAGTTGGAGATCGAGAATGGGGGCAAATATACACAGAAGTGGATGCAATCTTCCGGGAATTGGTGATTACCCGAGAAGATCTCGTTGAGAAGGCAAAAGGGTTTGCCATTCAAGGAATGAACGTGATGCAGAGTGTAGTAGTTAGCAGTACATCTATTCTTGGCGGTAGTGCTAAGCTTATGTTCTTGATTGGGAGTTCGGTTGTCTCTGGTGCAGCAGAGCTACTAAACTTCATTTCTCATTCGATGGTATTTTTTTGGGTTTTATATTACCTAATCACATCAGAGTCCGGTGGAGTCACAGAACAGGTTATGTGTATGCTTCCCATTTCACAGTCTGCAAGAACTCGATGTGTGGAGGTGCTTGACAAAGCTATCTCTGGGGTTCTTTTGGCAACGGTTGAGATTGCTTTGTTTCAAGGATGCATGACCTGGCTTCTATTTAGATTATTCTCAATACATTTCTTGTATGTGTCAGACTGTACTTGCATTTATTAGCTCCTTGTTGCCGTTATTTCCTGCTTGCATTTCGACCATTCCAGCAGCATTGCAGCTGGTACTTGAAGAAAGTTATATATTAGCAATCAGCTTGTTCGTTATACATATGTTGCTTATGGAATATGGAATTTCTGAAATTCAAGAGGATGTTCCTGGTTACAGTGGTTATCTTACGGGTCTCAGCATCATTGGCGGGATGACATTATTCTCCTCCGCTTTGGAGGTAACTTCCAGTTTAAACTCTTGATCTTCTGCTACATATGTTGTTTTGTTTATGTAACGATTATTGGCTTTTGGCAGCAGAAGTTAACGTTTTTTATGGAGTGAAAATGCTAATTGGCATTGCTATTTTCTTTTTTGGGAAAGAAGCCTCAAGAATTGAGATGGAGGAGATTCATGTTTAATTTGGATCGTTTTAACGAAAGAGTTTTAAAATCTTTTGTTCGTTTTCTGGCCAACCATTTATTTTTTAATCTCAATATGCTAAATCTTATCGTTTACCGCAAGATACCTCACTTTGATATCATCTATATTACCGGAATTTAATGAAAACAACTTTTTCATGATGCTAGAAATGGCTATGAAATTTTCGGTTTTATGTTCGATTGCAAGACTTATCACCATGATTGTGCAGGGAGCAATAATGGGGCCTTTGATGACAACTGTGGTGATAGCCCTCAAGAACTTATACGTGGAGTTCGTTTTGGAAGAACAACCCAAGAAGAAAAGCTAGTAGATAATATGTTCTTACTAACATTTGTTAGAGATCTCGAATCGATTTTGATGGATAAAATTACAGGCCAACACAGTTTATTTACAACATTGTTTTGATTCAGAGCGTCCCCTTTGTAGTATTTTTCTACACATTAGTCAAGTTAGAGAGGGGGGAAATTTGTTGTAGAGAAAGTGTATGTATGTTGTTTATTTAAGGATGTAAAAAGGGGGGTGTTCGATCCCATTGTTTTATTACAGATTTAAACATCAGAAAAGTTCTTGGTGTCACTGTTTGTCTCCTCTTAATACCAAAGCCACAATGAGGCTGGTCTCTCGTTCATTGGCTCAAAACAAGCCAGGAGACAACCCTCTAGTGACCCATAGCATGGGAAGCATGCGTCTTAGTACACCTTCGAGGGGAGAAAGGATATCATGAACCCTTGTCATAAGTCCCTACAATATGGGGTAAAAAAACCAAAATAAATAATTTTAGTCCTTATAAAAAGAAAACTGATTCTTAAATCTCTTTCACGCTCATGTCACGTAGAGATACCAAAGAAGAAAAAACACCAAAATCCAAAACATTTAGATGCTACTACTGTAACACTCTAGGACATTATGAAGGACCACATGCATATTAAGACGACAATATTAAATTTCAAACTTAAAAATTAATGTAATATAACTAAATTAAATGAATTTCCGTAAAATAATTTGCATAGATCAATCAGTTGTTACTTATTCAGAAAACTTATTATCAAATTAATAAGTATGTTTTTATAGTTGAATTATTTTTAAATTAGGACAACCGTAGTTATTTTGAGAATAAATATCAAAGCTTTGAATATTTCTTTTAATTTTTTTTTCCTCTGCGAAGTAGCATTAACGAGTTTCTGAGACCAAACAATAAATATCATTATGTTGCGAATATAAAATAAAATTTAGAAATATTATTTGCTGTAATTTGCATCGATTTATATAATTTTATTACCAAAAGCATTATATCAAAATATTTTTATGAACATTGATAACTTATGGCCCATTGATATATAAAGGTCATGAGTGTCGAGCCACCAGTTATACATGAACACTATATTTTGATGCATAATGTTCTCAAAATTATATGCATCATTCGAGATTGAACATATTTAGACATGAATTAAGAATCTTTAATTAACTTGATTAATTGGATTAATTAAGTAAATAAAGATTAATATTACAATATGATTTTCTTATTCTTAATACAAGGCATGCATTCGAAAATTCTTGGGGCGAGGAAAAAAAAATCTCGGCTCTTCCAAATTTCAGAAGGGGCTCTCGAAATCCCTTTTCTCTTGCAAGAAAAATTCGGCCACTCCACGTTTGAGAGTTGTGCCGGTTTTTAGTATTCTATTTCTACGCAAAATATCTTCTATTTTTCTAGTGCAATTTAGAAGATTAATAAATATTCCAGTAGTGGACCAGATTTGTAGATTGAAGAAAGTTCGTAGTGATATACAACAAGAACTACATCCGCTTATACCGGAGTAGTTGGAGCCAAGTGAAAATTATTCGCTAAAGGTATTTTCTAACTCCCTATGAATATTTATTTAATTTAAACCATAAGATTGTGTAAATAATATTTTGATTGTCAAAATAAAATTTTACAAATTCCGCTGCGTTTTGGACACGAGAAAAACGATGACCCAGTAGTGGTATCAGAGCCAGGTTCTTTTTATCGTATGATTTAAATAATGTTGAATAATATTTCTAACCACAAAAGAAAATTCTTTCAGAAAAAGATGCACCATAAAAATTTTTTAATTTTAAAAAAAAAAATTGGGCTGCCCGGAATTGTTCCGAGTTCTGGGCAGTGCATAGTGCGCGCCTACGGCTGTTCGTGTAGCGCTCACACAGTGTGCCTGCCATTGCCCGATACGATCGGGCAACGAGAGGGCAACGCGGGCGGCTGCCCGGGAATGTCTCGGGCGCCGTGCTGGGTCTTGGGCTTGAATTGATCGGGTCTAGGGTGCGATTTTCTAATTTTACAAAATTTTGGATTAAATTGATATTTTGTGAAAATTGTTCAGTTTTTCCTAAAAATCAAATTTTGGTAAATTTATAATTTTCTTGCAAGGTAAATAATTGAAATATGATTTTAATTATTTATGGTAAAAATATATTTTACAAGAAATAAATTATTATTGAATTAATTAGAAATTAAATAAATGTGTTTATTTATTTTATTAAATTTTTTTAATAATTGTGGTGGTTAGTGATAATATTATTAGATACATGATTTAATCAATTAATTAAATTTGTTTAATTAATTAATGTTAATATTTAATATTAAATACGTGAAAGATGATTGAGAGCCTTGACCAATGTGTTAGATGTATGTTAGGATATTTTAATGTTTTAATTTATTTTTAATATTTGATATTATTAAAGTGGACTTGGTTTATGGCTCGTTCTCACCCCATGAAATGTATCCCTTATGTGCCATGTCTATTTAAATGTAATTATTAGAATTAGTGGGAGATCAATATTGGAAGATGGTGGGCCTGTTGCACAATATGAAAACATGTAAAATATTGGAAGATCTTGTAATAAGTTGCATTTGCATCCCTGCATTCACCTAGGTTTTGGACATGGATCCATGTCTGGTTCACACAGATCTAATAGTGTTGGTGATCGATCATCCTTATTTATTGTTGAATGTCATATTATGATATATATGCGATGTATAGTAACATGCATGTATGTATATTATTAAATAATATAGTAGTATAAATCTGACAAGCATACAAACATGACACGAGATTTTAAATTAAAATGATGGGACAATTTTAAAATTAAAATCCATCATTTTTGATAAGATTCAAAATTTATATCAAACCGCAAAAGTAAAAATTAAAGGAGTTTAATTTATTCTTGCCTTCCATCAACTGTGGTTGCATGTTGAACGCTACCCGCAGTCTGTGTCTGGCTCATATTATTAGGGAGGCCTGGACGCCGAAAACCTGTGACTTACACCAGACATATGATGTGAATTGAGTGGAACTCCCATGACTTCGGCTCATATTATTGGGGGGACTCATGGCGACCGTCCACTGCAATTCAATATTGATGGGTCGGTTTGATACATGAAAATAAACGGCATCATATTATTGGGTCCTTATTAAACGTGAGGCGAAACACGAAGAGGTTGCATAGGGATGCAATTTGATTCTACCATTTAGAAATTATGATTGACTGATATTATTCGGGATCATAATTGTCTAATTGGGCTCTACGTGCCCCTAAGAAAATACGATTTCTCTTTTTCATCAGAGGGTGGTGAAAATGTCAAAATAGTGGGAGAGAAATTTATAAAATAAAAATCTATTTTTTATATCTTAAAATTATTTAAAATAATCAACAACCATTATTATGTTTCCATATCAGTATATTTACGATTTCGTCACCTAATCGGTTTCTACCATTAACAAGATAACTGAATCTAATTTTGAAGACTGGTTGGAAAATTATTCTAAATTCAGAGAAAATGACATACACACTAATCAGTCTTCCTGAAATGACAATGCATGCAAGATGATGGGAACATAGTATGCAAGTTAAAGTTTAATATGCTCGTTTATATGTCAATGAACTGTAGAGACAGTTTGAGGAGATGTCGAATGCTGCCGACATTTGAATACACATGCAAGAGTTGCATGGTAGATGAAACTCATACAATGATTCACACCACTTTCAATGAGCCCATAACTACGCGCATGCAAGATGGGGCTCTAGCCCATGAGCATGGTGTACGTATGATTGGACTTATTGAGAAAAAAGTGGGCTTAAAATAGGTGATTCCTAATGAGTTACATCGTGACATCAATTTGTTGTCATTCTTTTCCTCATTTGACGAGTTTATGGTCAACTTCAATTTTGAATAAGATAGATGATAGCTTTGAAGAGTTATTCATAATGCTTATGACTTATGAAGCCACCATAAAGCAGGAAAATGCTAGTTCCCAGTGGGCTTCTTGTCAGGGACGGAAAATGGCCCACAAGGTAAGGGAAAGAAACGTTTTGCCCCTTACAATGAAAAATAAACTCAATAATAGGCAAAATCTGAAGTACTCTTAAAGGGCCTACAAATCCTGATAAGTCAGAACATATTTGTTACACTGCAAGAAGTCCAAACATAAGAAGTTATCGGCGCCAGAAATGATCTGGAAATGATAAGTGAATGCCCAAGTAAACATGATTTCAACAACAAAAGAAAGTTAGACGATCCAAATCTCACACAAATATGACACGCTAGACTAGGTCAAATTTTCCAAAGAAGGATGCACAAACTGGTTGGAGAAAGCATGTTTGAATTGTCAAACATAAATTTTCTACCTACTTGTGAGTCCTGTCTGAAAAGAAAAATGTCCAAGAATCCCTTTAAGGGAAATGTGAAACGTGCACATGGTCTACTGGATTTGATCCACACAGACGTTTGTGACCCGCTAAGTGTTATCACAAAATATAAGAAAACTTACTTCATTACCTTTACTGTTGACTATTCGAGGTAAGTGTATGTCTATTTTATGAGACACAAATCTGAGAATTTTGAAAAGTTCAAAGAATTCAGATCGAAAGTAGAAAAACAACTAGGAATGGTTATTAAGACACTTTAATATGATCGAGGTGGAGAATACTTGAGTACTGAATTTTTGGATTATATAAAAGAGGATAAGATTCTCTCACAGTGTACTCTACCAGCGACACCACATTTGAATGGTGTTTCTGAACGTTGTAATCGAACATTGATGAACATGGTTTGATATATAATGGGATTCACTGAATTGCCTACATCATTTTGGGGCTTTTCGCTTGAAACTACAGCAATATTGTCGAATAATGTCCATACAAAAGCAGTGGATAAAACATCATACGAGATATGGATGGGACAACTTCCAAATATTCTTACTTGAGAATATGGGGATGTCCTGCTTACGTGAATCATATAGTGGAAGACAAATTGGATAATGATCCATTTTGTGGGGTATCCAAATAATTCTGTTGGATATTATTTTTATCATCACAATGAAGCAAAAATGTTTGTTTCAAGAAATATCACATTCCTAAAGAAGGAATTTTTATTAGATAGAAAATGCGAGATGATAGAACTTGAAGAAATTCAAGATACTCTCTCAACAGTAGAAGTTGAACATGATCCCCAACAGCCAGTAGTTGAAGTACACGCACCTAGAAGGTCTGATAGAATTATTAGACCAACTGCTAGATATACGCTTCTTCATGAACAAGGCTATGATGAGCCATGTGTTGGATGTGATCCAATGAACTTTAAAGAAGCAATATCTAATACTGATTCATCCAAATGGCTTGAAGCCTTGCACTATGAAATGTAGTCTATGTATTCAAACCAATTTTGGACATTAATGGATCCACATGAGGGAATCGTTCCCATAGGATGCAAATGGATTTACAAAAGAAAGCTTGGGGGCAGATGGGAAGGTATTGACCTTCAAAGCAAGAATGGTAGCAAAAGGTTATACTCAAAGGTAAGGAATTGACTATGAGGAAACTTTTTCGACAGTAGCTATGTTTAAGTTTATTAGAATATTACTAGTTTGATGATATCCTGCTCATTGGGAATGATGTAGGATTATTGCAATCAACTAAAGTATGGTTAGCAAGTAAATTCTCTATGAAAGACATGGTGAAGCATCCTATGTATTGAGAATACAAATCTATAGAGATAGATCAAAGAGGATTATGGGGCTCACCCAAGAAACTTATATCGATACCATTCTGAAGAGATTCTCTATGGAAAAGTCCAAGAGAGGATATTTACCAATTTGTCACGTTTTTACTCTATCTAAATCAATATGTCCCAAGATTGATGAAGAGATAGAGATGATGACACGTATTCCATATGCGTTAGCCGTTGGCAGTATCATGTATGGTATGATATCATCACGCCCTGATATTGCTTACGCTCTGAGTGTTACAATCCGATATCAGGCGAACCCTGGTCCAATGCATTGGAAGGCTGTGAAAGATATTCTTAAGTATCTAAGGAGGACTAAGAACTTGTTCATGGTCTATGGGGGTGGAGAATTAAAATTGAAAGGCTACACTGATTCTAGCTTCCAAAGTGACGAAGATGATTTGAAATCGACATCTGGTTTTGTATTCATGCTCAATGGTGTGGGTGTCTCTTGGAAGAGTTCCAAGCAAGACACCGTTGCAGATTCCACCACTGAAGCTGAATATATTGCTGCATCTGCTGTAGCCAAAGAGGCTGTTTGGATGAGGAATTACATCCAAGAGTTGGTGTTGTTCCTAATGGAGTTGATCCAGTCCCGATGTACTGCAACAACACTGGTGTCTTTGCACAGGAAAATGAACCAAGGTCTCATAAGCGATCCAAACATATACGAGGAAATTTCATATCATCCGGGAGATTGTAGGAAGAGGAGATATATCAGTCGAAAGAGTCGCCTATGCAGATAACGTTGTTGATCTACTTACAAAGAACTTGCCATAACCATTGTCTGAGAAGCATCGCGAAACAATGTGATTAAAGTTTATGGGTAGTTGGCTCTAGAGCAAGTTGGGAGATTTTTAGAGTAGATGCCCTGCAAGCCAACGGTTGGTTAGGGAATTTATTAACTCAAGTGTAATAAACAATCTTTATTTTTATTTAATTTAATATTTTTATGATTTCATTTTGCTTTATCTGTATACCCATGCAATCAGCATAGATAAAGTCATTGATTATACTTTAATACAAATGAATCGTAATTCGACCTTGAAACTCATTTGTAATCACTGTATATTCTAAATTGGTTCCTAGTCGATTCAGCTGCCTAAAATAAGGATAAAGACCGCTTGAGCTTGAGACTAGCATCTGTGATGATGTGTACCGTGCTTCATGGTATGGGCATAGAGATGTCCAATCATGGAGATGGGTAATCATACGATGATTATACCGAACAACCCTCTCCCAGACTTTCCAAGTGGTTATCATTCATCGAGAGGAAAAGTATGTGGTTGTGATTGTACATGATTAGTCCTTACAACCCGAGACAACACTGATTCTCTGTATACTAAGATTGTGATTTGACTCGTTTATTGACTCCGCGAGGGTCACAAGGTGGCGAGATTGGGTGCAATTGCGAAATGCGTAGGAGCCAGTGCATTGTAGTCGAGAATTCACCGCTCACCTATGAGCGTGAATATCTCCTATGTGATCTTAATATTTAAATGAAGAAATAAAAGAAAAACAAAGAGAAAAATATTATGAACTCAATGGTTTGTTCATAAAATGAGAGATATCTCAATACATTACAATGCACCCCTATTTATGACCAAATTTGGAGAGACAACCACAAATAAAATATTATTTTTTTACATATAAGTCTTCATTGGTGTTCTAAAAATTATGTCATCAAACACATCAATTTTGAAAATCTTCTCATCCAAATTTTCTTTTCCACATAAAACAAAATATGTAGATAATTGAGTTGTTTGAATTGTGGTATTTTCTTTTCACCAACCAAGTAATTTGAGAGATATGGCCAAAATGCTAGAGCATGGTAAAACTGTCACTCCTTTGGTAACTTTATTTGTTGCATAATTTGATCCCAATTGTGAGAATATTTTTATCTCATTCTTGTCACCAATATTGTAGATATTATCATCAACTTTCTACAGGTCCAAGAATCATTTTAATCTCATTTGCAACGTCAATGATATTCTTGTTTTATCGAACCTGTAAAAATAGTAAAAACTTATAATTACACAACTACTTATTTTTTTTACACTTTATATAAAATGTTGGAAACTTAATTTCGGTTGTTTGACAAACTAAGTGATTAATTTATTAGACTAACTGATCAAGTAACTTGTAGTAACTGAACTACTCAAACCAACTGACAGTTGCCTAACTGAAGATTAATACGCAGTTTATCGAAGGCAACTGAAACCATCTAAACCGAACTTACAAAGACAACTGACTGATCAGTTGACATATTCAGTTGTGAGCTTATCAGCTGATCATTCAGGCTGTACACGTCATCAGTTGAAAAGGACATTCAACCGACAACAGTACAAAGCAGACTGCAACTCGTAGTGGAACGCCGCATTTCAGAGCTTACAGTGTACGAATGTCAGAAGAATATCGACGTGGCAATCAACGGATATAATGATTCAAATTATACTTAATGTTACCGTTGAATAGAAGCCTATAAATAGGTGAGAAGAGCAGTTGAGCAAGCACCCAATCGATCTATCTATTCTCAAGCTTGCTGTTACTCTGCTGAATTTATAGCTCTTATTCGAGAATCAAAAAGCTCACACTTATCTGATTGATCTGTAGCATTTGAGGCTACCTTTCGAGCTTACAAGCACAAATTGTTTTATTGTTTATTTGATCTTAAATAGATTAATTGTGCTAAGTTCAGTCGAAGAACTGTGAGATATTTAGTAAACTAAGAGTTTCAGTTTTGGCAGTGTTAAGTCCAAACTGAAGTGTGTTTGTACAATCTTTGTATCGATCAAAGTCTTTAGTGCATATCCTATCCTTGTGGTAGAATGGGTGACGTAGGAGTTATTTCAATCTCCGAAAATCCATAAATCTTCGTGTTATTACTTCAGTTATTTATTCTATCTTTCAGTTAGTTTATTTCCGCAACTGTTATCAGTTAAACTAATTGTCATTGACTGACAAGATTCCTAGTTTCAGTTGGTCACAGAACTGACAATTCATTTGAAAAGATTCAAAAATCGTGAGTGTTTATTCAACCCCCATTTCTAAACACATCTCAACCTATCAACCGATCCTAACAAGTGGTATCAGAGTAGTTGAATCTTGTCTCAGAATACTCTTATTCACAAAACTGATCAACACGTCTTCATTCAATAAAATGCCGATGTTTTTCAGAGAAGATTTTGACGACTGGAAAATCAGAATGCAGGCTCATTTAGCTGCACAAGATGACGACATGTGGTATGTCATTACTGTTGGTCCCGTGAAGATCCTAAAAGCAAATACAGCAGTTGCCATTACTGGTGGGGCACCTCATCGCATAGAAAAGCCCAGAGATGAATGGACAACTGAGGATAAAAGGAAAGCAAACCTAGACAATGTGGCTAAGGATATCTTATATAAAACGCTGGATAAAGTCACTTTCAGCAAAATCAAGATGTGTAAAACTGACAAAGAAATATGGGAGAAACTGATCCAGTTGTGTGAAGAAAACAAGCAAACAAAAAAGAACAAGCTATCAGTTGCAGTTCAAAAATTTGATAACATCAAGATGAAAGCTGGAGAATCCTTGCACGAATATGAAAGCTAGAACTGAGCAAACTGATCCCAATGACAACAAAACAAAAGTTGATGAGTCAGTTGAACTGTTGAGTCTAAAAAGGGAGATTGCACAGCAAAAAGCTGAAATGATTGAAAATCAAGCTTTGATATGTCAGTTAAAAAACAGAAATTTTAAAACATACTGAACTGATTCAAGCTTGAAACAAGTCTTCAGTTGCACTGACTGAAATGCAGAATTCACAAAAATCAGTTGATGATAAAACTGTTTAGGGTTTAACAATTATGTTGAAAATTCTGCAAGTGATACTCAACCAAGGTTGAATGAAAACAAATGAAAGTACATTACCTTTGTAAAATCAACTATGGCAAATGAATTCTCAGAACCTAGTAAACCAGCTGTTCAATTGACTTAAAGTAAGAACAATGGCAAATGGTATGGAATTGGATATAGCTCTGAGAATTCAATTGATACAAGAAACTGGTCACCTAAACGATTCAATTACAAAAACGATTCAGTTACAAAAATCAGTACTCAAGGAATGGCTATTACAATTACTACAGCTGTAAGCCAACTCAGAAACGATATCAAAAGAATAGTCAGTTGAAAAAAAAAATACAAATCATACTGTTTCTTCCTCACATCACACACATATTGCCAAGAATACGAGAAAAACCATTTGGAACACAGTGACTGGGAAGTCAGTTAGACTGATCCAAGTCTGGTTTCCTAAAGGACTAATCAGATTAGGATCCAAATGAATATGGGTACCAAAATTATATATACTGTATGATTGCATGTAACAGGTACAAACAAAGAATCAACTTGGTATCTAGACAGTGGTTGTTCGCGACATATGACAAGAGATGCAAATTTGCTATCTCAACTGATCAATATACTGGACCAAACATCAGTTTTGGAGACAACTCCAAAGGTAAAACTATGGGTAAGGGTAAGCTTATCTAGGTAACTTTACAATTAAAGATGTTTTGCTAGTTGAGAATTTGAAGTATAACTTGATAAGCATCAGTCAGTTATGCAACAATAATTTCTCAGTTCAGTTTGACAGACACAATTGTTCAGTTAGAGACTCAACTGATGAGGTCATCCTAACTGGAAATCGTTGTGGAAAAACTTACAAAGTCAGTTGGACTGAACAACCTTATGCACCAATTTTTTCATTGCTTCCAAATCTTCTAAAAACTGGTTGTGGCATAAGAGGTTGAACCACTTAAACTATAAATCTATTGCATATCTATGTAACCATGATCTTGTAACTGGTTTGCCCAAAATATATTTTTCAAAAGATAATGTATGTTCAGCATGTCAGTTTGGTAAACAAGTAAGATCTTCATTCAAAAACAGAGGTTCTAAATCATCCTCCCGATGCTTAGAACTATTACATATGGATCTTTTTGGTCAAATACCAGTCATGAGTTTAGGGAGAATAAAATACACCCTAGTAGTTGTGGATGACTTTTCAATATTTACTTGGGTTATTTTTCTAAAATCTAAATACCAAACTGCTGCACAACTGATTAAGCTCTTCAAAAGACTTTTAAATGAAAAATCAGTTGGGATTGATCGAATAAGGTCTGATAGAGAGACTGAATTCATCAATAAAAATCTTTCAACTTTTCTAGAAAATACTGGAATCAAGCATGAGCTCTCAGCAGCTAGAACACCTCAGCAAAATGTTGTAGCTAAGAAAAGAAATCGGAACCTTAAAGAAGCTGCTAGAACAATGCTTGCTGATTCTGGTATTTCTCAAAGGTTTCGGGCTGAAGCAGTAAACACTGCATGTTATACTCAGAACAGATCAATGATTAATAAGAATCATGTGAAAACACCATATGAGATCTGGCATGGAAGAAAAAGTGTGGTTTCTTATTTCAAAATATTTGGCTGCAGATGTTTTATTCTTGATAAATGTAAAAATCATTTAAAAGCCTTTGATGCTAAATCTGCAAAGGGAATATTTCTTGGATATTCTTCAGTTAGCAAAGCATATGGAGTTTTTAATAAAAGTTCTTTAAATGTTGAAGAATATATTTATATTGTTTTTGATGAAACTGTACTAACTGATAAGACAACTGATCCAGTTGAGCTAGTTGATCGATTTACATAAATCAGTTTGGAGGATGAAAGTTAAGAAGAAAATCATATCAATAGAAATATCACTCAAACACCTGAACCAGAAATTCTAGATCATTCAGTTGAACATGAACCTGCTCCTGATAATCAATTGGTAGAGCAAACATATGATATTCAGTTTCCAACTGATACATCACCAACTGAAACTGAAAACATTCAGTTGCCAACAGAAGCAGTTGCTGATATGGAAACAACTAATGCTGAACTTAGATGGAAGAAATCACATCCACCAGAATTGGTGATAGGTAATCCATCTGATCCGGTAAGAACAAGAAATCAAATGCTTAATTTGTTCATTTATTCTGCTTTTGTCTCACAACTGGAACCAAAGAAAACTGATGAAGCTCTTGCTGATCCTAACTAGATAAACACAATGCAAGAAGAGCTAAATCAGTTTACCCATAATAATGTCTGGAACTTAGTTCCAAGAATAGTTTGCAAAACAATTATAGGTACAAAATGGGTATTCAAAAATAAACTGAACGAAGATGGTTCAGTTGCACGAAATAAAGCAAGACTTGTTGCACAAGGATATAGGCAGGAAAAAGGAATTGACTATGATGAAATGTATGCACCAGATTCAAGACTGGAAGCAATCAGAATGTTTCTTGCTTATGCATCATTCAAGAACTTCAAAGTCTATCAAATGGATGTAAAAAGTGCATTTTTGAATGGTCCGTTGCAAGAAGAAGTTTATGTTGAACAACCTCCAGGTTTTATCAATCACTCTTTTCTTGATCATGTCTATCATTTGAACAAAGTTTTATATGGTCTTAAACAAGCTCCAAGAGCATGGTATGAGACATTTTCAAAATTCTTAACTGATCTTGATTTTACTGTTGGATCAGTTGACAAGACTTTGTTCAAAATTTCTAAGAATGATCACATTTTACTTGTGCAAATATATCTTGATGATATTATATTTGGGTCAACTAACCCCAAATTATGTGAGAAGTTTGCCAAGTTAATGCAAGACAAATTTGAGATGAGTATGATGGGTGAACTGACATTCTTTCTTGGACTACTGTTAGGATCGATTAGGGGGTAATCATTGAGCTACAATAGCTCAGTTCTTGAAATATTGAACACCGATGAATTAAATTGAGTTTTGTATTCAAACCAAGCAAAAAACACTCGAAATAATCCTTCATAGAAACCAATTAAATATTTTGTAAAGCATTTAAAATATAAGCAAGTTGAATTAGTAAAAAATATTTTGGTTGAAACATTTTATCAAACACTTGTATGCAATATTTTGGTATTTAAAGAACACATAAAATGCTTCAACAATGCATCATTAAAACTATGAAAATGATAACTAAATGCAATAAATAAATAGACACAATTTTTTTTATGGATGTTCGGAGACTTCATATGCTCATGTCACCCTTCTTCCCCTTGGGAAGGATTCACTAAAAGATTTTGATTTATACAATACTTTGTACAAACCCATTCAGCTAGGACTTACACTACTGCCTAACTGAACTCCTAGCACTCAATATTGTAGGCAGCACCTCAAAATCAGCATTTTGTTTAATATCTCATATGCAAAGACTACAAATACAATGTTTTACGTCTTTGTGTAAAGACTCACTCAACTAATATTTGAAGTTCAACTCTCTTATATATGTGTGAGTGATTGTCTGTGAGGAATTTATCTTTTACAGTGTATATCTCAAATGTATCCTCACACAAGGGCTCGTGCTCTCAACTAGCTGATTTCTTCATGGTAACTGCCCATGCTTTGAATCCTCTTCAAAAGCTCTTGTTTGATCTTCTAGATGTTGTATTTATAGTCTCCAACAACGATATATATATTAGATATAAGAATATGACTGTTTAGAAAGTTTCTGTACTGTTTCTGCAATTGCAACGGTCAAATTCGCCTTGCTGGACATTTTCTCGACTGGTCAATTTTGGTCAACTCAACTGGTCGTTCAGTTCAACTGGTCAGCAGCTGGTTCAGTTCAGTTCAGTTCAGTTGGTCAGCTGCTGGTTCGGTTCAGTTCAACTGGTTCAGTTCCACTGGTTCGGTTCAGTTTCAGCTGGTCTGGTTCAGTTTAACTGGTTCAGTTTTAGCTGGTGTTTTGATATCAGCCTAGCTGATTTCAGTTTGTGCAGAACCAGTAGTTTCATCGTCCTTTATCAGCATCTTAAGCTTCGATTAGACTTTGAATTCTGAAGATGATTTGTAGATCATGGTCTTATCTTTCCAACGCATACTGGATCGCTTAATTTCGATAACCAAGCTGAGAGATATGACTAAAATACCGCAGCTGCTCAAACCCAACTGATTGCTGTCTTCGTGTGATCAGTTACGATAAGTTATGATCCGTTTGACCTAGATAACATCCGATTTTGCTCAACATAAGTGAAATAAAACTTGTTCCAAATTGAGTTTTCCAATCATTCCAGTTGGCGGATTTTCATTTGGATCATCAAGCGGAGAGATATCTTCCAAACACCGAAGCTCGCCAGAAATTCAGTTTGAATTTCAGCTTGCTTTTTGTTTTAATAACTTCACACTTGAGTAAATATGTTAGAAACACAACAACAAGTTTTGTTAACATCAAAATAAAAATTGCGAACATGAAATGTTCCAACAATCTCTCCCTTTTTTATGATCACAAAACTTGGATAAACAATCGATTAAACTAACATATTTCTCCCCCTTTTTGTGTGAATCAAAAAGTCATATTTTCAAAAAAATTTAAGCACAAAATTTTCTCCCCCTCAATATTTAAAAATAATCTTTCCATTAAAATTATAATGAGTTCTCCCCCTATATTTTTGAAATTTCGAAAATTATAAAAGAAGAAGGATAACTAACCAATTTTCTAAATTGTTCATTTTCTACTGCAGCACATATGCTCTGTCTTAGACGAATAAACTGCTTTTTCTCGAGCATAATTAGGCTGCAAATTTTATACCGTTGTAAACCTGTATGAGTCTAGTTTGTAACGCAAAAATTGGTTCGTCATTTGGACACTCGAGCAAAGAGATATGTCATTTTTCCCACGGTCGCTGCAAGCTGCACGAAAATTCGGTTTTGAGTATAGATGTTTAAAAATCTGAAATTTTCGAATTTTAAACATCAAAATCAGTTTCAATATTCTTTCAAGAACAACCCGCTCTGATACCAATTGTTAGGATCGATTAGGGGGTAATCATTGTGCTACAATTGCTCGGTTCTTGAAATATTGAACACCGATGAATTAAATCGAGTTTGGTATTCAAACCAAGCGGAAAATACTCGAAATAATCCTTCGTAGAAACTGATTAAATATTTTGTAAAGTATTTAAAATATATGCAAGTTGAATGAGTAAAAAATATTTTTGTTGAAGCATTTTATCAAACACTTGTATGCAATATTTTGGTATTTGAAGAACACATAAAATGCTTCAACAATGCATCTTTAAAACTATGAAAATGATAACTAAATGCAATAAATAAATAGAATCAAATTTGTTAATGGATGTTCGGAGACTTGAAATGCTCCTACGTCACCTCTTCTTCCCCTTGGGAAGGATTAACTAGAAGACTTTGATTTATACAACACTTCGTACAAACCTATTCAGCTAGGACTTACACTGCTGCCTAACCTGTAACGCCCAGGATTTGACGACTATCCTCACTGTATCTAGAAGGGTCTTTCTAGCGTGCTTATGTCCTCACTCACACGCATCCTGAGAAACCTCCCAGGAGGTCACCCATCCCAAAATTGCCCCAAGTCAAGCACGCTTAACTTTGGAGTTCTTATGTGATGAGCTACTGAAAAGGAGATGCATCTTCGTGATATGAGTAGTACCAATCAAATATTTTAAGCCCACTTCAACTGTACAGTCCATTACATTGAACAGTCTCGGAATCCCTCTCATTCCCGTGTGGGTCGGTTCATTCATGTTCCCTCCACCTAGAAGCCTGCCAGGAGCCGCTCATTGTCCGTGCAACTGATGGCACCGGCGATCACCCCCCGCCCTCTTCGGTCCCGGGCCTCACATGCCCACCAGCTTCAGCTTGGTTCGTCCCCGAACCACACCGTACTAAGAGAGGTCGGCTCTGTTACCAACTTTAACGCCCCAGATTTGGCGACTGTTCTCATTGTATCAAGACGGGTCTTTCCAGCGTGCTTATGTCCTCACTCACACGCATCCTGGGAAACTTCCCAGGAGGTCACTCATCCTAAAATTGCCTCAAGTCAAGCACGCTTAACTTTGGAGTTCTTATGTGATGAGCTACGAAAAAAAGATGCACCTTCGTGATATGAGTAGTACTAATTAAATCTTTTAAGCCCTCTTCAACTATACAGTCCATTACATTGAACAGTCTCGGAATCCCTCTCATTCACGTGTGGGTCGGTTCATTCATGTTCCCTCCACCTAGAAGCCTGTCAGGAGCCGCTCATTGACCGTGCAACTGATGGCACCGGCGATCACCCCCGCCCTCTTCGGTCCCGGGCCTCACATAACCGAACTCCTAGCACTCAAGATTGTAGGCAGCACCTCACAATCAGCATATTATTTAATGTATCATATGCAAAGACTACAAACACAATGTTTTACGTCTTTGTGTAAAGACTCACTCAACTAATATTTGAAGTTCAACTCTCTTGTATATGTGTGAGTGATTGTGTATGAGAAATTTATCCTTTACGGTGTATATCTCAAATGTATCCTCACACAAGGGCTTGTGCTCTCAACTAGCTGATTTCTTCATGCTAAGTGCTCATGCTTTGAATCCTCTTCAAAAGCTCTTGTTTGATCTTCTAGATGTTGTATTTATAGGCTCCAACAATGATATATATTAGATACAAGAATAAGACCGTTTAGAAAGTTTCTGTACTGTTTCTGCAATTGCAACGATCAAATTCGTCTTGCTAGACATTTTCCCGACTGGTCAACTCTGGTCAACTCAACAAGGTCGTTCGGTTCAACTGGTCAGCAGCTGGTTCAGTTCAGTTCAGTTGCTCAGTTCCACTGGTTCGGTTCAGTTCCACTGGTTCGGTCAGTTTCAGCTGGTCTGGTTCAGTTTAACTGGTTCAGTTTCAGCTGGTGTTCTGATATCAGCCTAGCTGATTTCAGTTTGTGCAGAACCAGTAGCTTCATCGTCATTTATCAGCATCTTAAGCTTCGATTAGACTTTGACTTATGAAGATGATTTGTAGATCATGGTCTTATCTTTCCAACGCATACTGAATCGCTTAATTTCGATAACCAAGTTGAGAGATATGACTAAAATACCGTAGCTGCTCAAACCCAACTGATTGCTGTCTTCGTGCGATCAGTTACGATCAGTTTGACCTAAATAACATCCGATTTTGCCTAACTGACGTGAAATACAACTTATTCCAAATTGCGTTTTCTGATCAGTCTAGTTGACGGATTGTCATTTGGTTCATCAAGCTGAGAGATATTTTCCAAACACCGAAGCTTGCTAGAAATTCATTTTGTGCAGAATTTTGTTTCAGCTTGCTTTTTGTTTTAATAACTTCACACTTGAGTAAATATGTTAGAAACACAAAAAGTTTTGTTAACATCAAAATCAAGATTGCGAACATGAAATGTTCCAACAACTACTAGTGAAGCAACTGGAAACTTGTATTTTATCAGTCAGACCAAATACACGAAGGAATTGCTCAAGAAATTTGGCATGGAAACATGTTCAGCAGCAAGAACTCCCATGACTTCATCAGTCAAACTGGACAATGATCAAGGGAGAATATCAGTTGATACGAGACTCTACGAAGGTTTAATAGGTTCATTATTGTACCTAACTGCTAGTCGTCCTGATATTATATTTGTTGTTTGCATGTGTGCTAGATTTCAAGAAAATCCTAAGCAATCGCATTTTATAGTTTCCAAAAGAATTTTAAAATATCTATAAGGCACTCAAAATGTGGGATTATGGTACGTTAAAGACTCTTCTTTCAATTTAGTTGGATATTCAGATGCAGATTATGAAAGATGTAAGCTAGATCGTAAAAGCACCACTGGATCTTGTCAGTTTCTAGGAGAGAGACTGATCTCATGGTTCAGCAAAAAGCAAACATCCCTAGCTACCTCCACAACTGAAGCAGAATACCTTACTGCTGGAAGCTGCTGTGCCCAACTGCCCTGGATTCAGCAACAACTGAAAGATTCTGGAGTTGATGCTAAAGAATCTCCCATATTTTCTGATAATACAAGCATGATTGCAATAACTTACAATCCAGTTCTTCACTCAAGGACCAAGCACATTGATGTCAGGCATCACTTCATCAGAGATCATGCTCTTAAGAAAGCTATCAGACTGAAATATGTGTCAACTGAACAACAAGCTGCTGACATCTTCACCAAACCATTGACAGAGACTAAGTTTTCTCACTTTCGCAATATACTTGGTTTAATTGATTTATCTTATTTATATCAGTTTTATTGTTGCTTTGTCAATAACTGTTCATTCAATTTGTCATTTATGCTTATTAACTGATGTCAGTTAGCCATTTATCAGTTATTATATTCAGTTCGTTAACTGTTTGTCAACTGATATCAGTTAGTTATTTATCAGTTCTTGTATTCAGTTTGTTAACTATTTATCAACTGACGAAAGTTAAATTTTGCAGAAAGACAAAGAGACAACAACAATGATACAAATCAAGATTCCATACAACATCATTTAGTCCACTTCCTACAGCATCTTGCCATAACATCAACCAATTATTCAAGTCATGACTCCTAATATTCTTGAAGGCTTCGGCATTTTCCATTCTCTGAAGCAAGTGCCATTCCTTCAACTGCATCATGTGGATCAGCACATCATCCTTGACTAGATCAGATATATGATGGAATTGAGCAAGTCTTTAAGCTTCCTTGCAAGTGATCTCTGCTTAGCAGAAGCAGGGAATTCTCCATCATTGATTGATTGAATGTAGTGAGCGGTAGTCCAAACGGACATAACCTCTGTGAAGACGTATTCTTCAGCATCTCTCTTAAATCTCTGAATACGTTGAGGCGTCCATGAAGTATGAGGTACGTGTGTGCTGCTTTCACAATCCATTGGAGTTCAGATGTCATTACAAAATAACAAAGATCTTAATTTATAGACAAGACTTGAAGAGACAGGAGAAAGACAAAGAGTCATCTGACCTTAACTGATTCAGACTGAGTTTTTCTTATCCTTACTTTTAATTATATGCATTTATTGAGGGGGAATATTGAGCAAAAATTTAACTGAGAAGACAATAGCCAGTTGGTCTTCAATTGAATTGACTAAGTTCTCAACTGGTCATTCAGTTGCTGATCTAACTGATCTTCTCCGATAAGTTAACTAATAAATCGAATAATATTCTATATTAAATGATGTGACTGATTGTCGAAGCATTAATTACTGTCTTTCATTGAATAGTATTTTGAAACGTGGACCCACATAATCCATTCATATTCTATACACGTTTTTATCACACGTACACACGTTTTTAATTCAAATTTTCCTGGACTGACACGTGTCCAATAATTTGAACAGTCACTTACATCATACCCGCTCCAATTCAGTTTTTCTTCTTACGCGCACATTCAGCACTCAGAGCAAACTTCTACTCAAGCATACTATGTTTCGCAGATTTCATTCAATCAAATGACAAACCAGATCCCAACTCATGTTATGAACGCTATGGCGATCGACTTTGATTCAGTCTTGACTGTAAAAGACGAAGAAGTCAAGAATTTTTTTTCTGCAACTGCAAGCAGCTAGACTGAAACAATTTCTGGGATTATCCTCTCAAGAAATTTATCCTAAAGAGATCCAAGACGTCTATGCCACCGGCTGTGTCACTAAAGAAGGCAGTATCACAATTACTGTAAATGGTCAGTTGCTGATTATTGAAAAGGACTTCTTCTGCAACCTATTTCAACTGCCTACTGATGGGCTAGTTAACCTCTCTGAGGTAAAAGCTTCTGATGTTGAAGAGATGCAAACTCTTCCCTCTGCTGATGGTCGGAAAATCAAAGTTTCCGATCCCAAGATGGAAATGAAGCCAGAAGTACAACTGCTGGCAGATATTGTAGCGAATGGGCTCTTGGCAAAGGCAGGATCCTTTGCTGCACTTACTCTGGAGAAATTTCAATCTATGACTGTAATTATGGCGGAAAGAAAGATGAACTGGAAGAATATTATTTTCAACATCTTGAGGAACATGTTTCAATCTGCCAACAAGTCTAAGGGTTTTGCGGTGTAGCTTAGCTATTTGCTGAAAGTCAAGGGGAGGGTGACTGATGATTCCGAGAAATCATCAAAACTGAAAATCTTTAATGCCAAAAATGACCAGCCACACAAGCAGAAACTGGACATGAATCCTGAGAAGTTTATTCAAGTGAAGAAGGAGATTGGAATGGAAGGAGCTCCCAAATCAGTTAAGATAGCTCGGATGGAGACTCAGAAAAAGATGCTTAAACGTAGAATGATTATCAGTGAAAGTGATTATGAGAAGACTCCATCTCCCAAAATTTCCAAGAAACCCAGGACCAAAAAGACTAAATCAGTGATGGATGTGAGCACTATCCCATCTGATAAGACCATCCAATCTGCAGCTGATCAGCCGATCAAGGCTACTCCACTCAGAACTGTACCAGTTGAGACATCAACTAATGATCAGTTACCACTGTCTGCAGTTCTCAAAAAGCCTATCATCGAATCTGGTGAAAAGAAGAAGCTTGCTGGAGTTAAAGCTCCACTTACCACTGTCACTAGACCAAATCCTCTGCCGATGGCAAGATCGAAATGAGTAGTGATCTGAGTACAGGTGGACGCAACAAGATCAGAACTGAGCATTTCTCATGTTCTAAATGAATTTAAGAGCAAAGAGAAAATGATTGAAGAGCCCAGACCAACCAATACCATTCAAACGCACATTGACCTCATTTGGAAGGAAGTCAATGAATTTTCTGAATGTAAACTCAGAACTTATGAACAATGGGTACAGTTTAGAACTGTGGTGTTTGCCAGACAATTGCAGAAGAAATCAGTTCTCAAGAAGTTCATTGCCTTGGAAACACTTGTTCTGAAATTGGTGAAAGCTGCCACGGTGGTTCAAGCACTTGAGAGGAAGAAATATTTCTTTGATCAGATAAGGGCAAAGAAACTGAGTCAGTTTATTAGTCAGTTGCGTCAGAACTACGATCCCATTAGCCCAACTGCTATTAATGATAAAGCAGTTCATGAACAACTGAACTTGGATTGTTAGCTCTGCAAATGGATATCAAACATTGGGAAATGGATCAAGAAATTATATTCCAGATAATTCCCAAGATCTTTCTTCAGATGAGCTAGCTGATCAATCAGCTCAAACAGATCAGCCATCCAAGGATCCAAGTGCAGGCTCTGCTGCACAGATGACTGATTCTTTTTCTCTAGGTGCATCAAAGCCAACTGATGTTCCTCAGTCTTCAACTGCTGAAGGTACACTCTATACAGACGCTGAATTATCATTGGCCAACATTGATGAAGTAATCAAATCAGTTGCCTCTGAAGTTCAACTATCCACTACTGAAGCAGTTGAAGAGTTGTTCTCAACTAAAGAACCAGTTTTTCAAGTCCCAGATCAACGTCTTGAAGAACCAGTTCAGTTGCCCTCCACAACTGAACAAGATATTTTCACAACTGGAGAACCAGTTCAGTTTCCCTCCACAACTGAACAAGAAATTTTCACAACTGGAGAACCAGTTCAGTTGCCCTTCACAACTGAACAAGAAATTTTGAGAACTGAAGAGCCAATTTAGTCAGTTATCATGACTGAACAAGCAGTTTTTGAATTAACTGAAGAGGCTCAGCTGCACTCAGTTGCAACTGAAGAAGTGTCAGCTGATCAGCCTTCTATCATTCAGCTAACTGAAGCTTCAGTTGAGCATTCTATCCCAGAAATAATTGTTGTTTCAACTGATCATCCACTTGAAGCATCATCAGACCCTACAACTGATCCAAATTCTTCTCCACAACCTCAATAGGAAGTCTTACCAGAAGAGACTTCAGAAATGGTCAACACTACTACTTAACCAACTGACGGGGCACTGGTCATTTTTAATGAAGAAAACAGAGAGCAACCAGAAACTTCCAGAGCCATGTATCCAAGCATAACAATAGAAACTGAGTCTTTGTTCGAAGAAATTACAGCTATTTAGACCAACCTCGTCGGTATAATGACTTCCATTTCTGACATTCGATCAACGCAATTCTTGCATACTATGAGGATTGATTCTATTAAGAAAAATACAATGGGTAAACTGCAGCAAATCCAGAAGGATGTTTCTTCTTTATTCTTTCAGATGGAAGAGCTCCGCAAAGACAGAGTTTCAACTGAAGCACATTTTCAGATGCAAGCATTAGTGACAAGACGTCTCGACTATCTGGAAAGTACTATTTCAAAACGAATGGATTTACTGCAAGATATCCTCATGAATGCAGTCTCTAATCTATCTTCAGATATGCGAAATTTATCAAAAAATGTTGATGAGTTTGACAAAAAGGGGGAAATAGAAGAAATAAAAGATCAGAAAGGGGAAGACAAAGGAAAGAAGAAGAAATAAAGATCAGTTGAAAACTTGAGCGGGAATTCTTTATTCTTTGTACGAATATGTACATTAGAATAATTATTTTATCTACAATGAGTTCGAAGAATATTTTTTTAGCTCAGTTGATCAGTTCATACTTTACAAGTTTTGACAAACACCAAAAAGAGAGAAATTTTTGGAAATTTAATTTCAGTTGTTTGAAAAACTAAGTGATTAATTTATTGGACTAACTGATCAAGTAACTTGTATTAACTGAACTACTCAAACCAACTGACAGTTGCCTAACTGAAGATTAATGCGCAGTTTATCGAAGGCAACTGAAATCAACTGAATTGAACTTACGAAGACAACTGACTGATCAGTTGGAAGCTGATCAGTTGACATATTCAGTTGTGAGCTTATCAGCTGATCATTCAGGCTGTACACGTCATCAGTTGAAAAGGACATTCAACCGACAACAGTACAAAGCATACTGCAACTCGTAGTGGAACGCCGCATTTCAGAGCTTACAGTGTACGAATGTCAGAAGAATTTCGACGTGGCAATCAACGGATATAATGATTCAAATTATACTTAATGTTACCGTTGAATAGAAGCCTATAAATAGGTGAGAAGAGCAGTTGAGCAAGCACCCAATCGATCTATCTATTCTCAAGCTTGCTGTTACCCAGCTGAATTTATAGCTCTTATTCGAGAATCAAAAAGCTCACACTTATCTGATTTATCTGTACAATTTGAGGCTACCTTTCGAGCTTACAAGCACAAATCGTTTTATTGTTTATTTGATCTTAACTAGATTAGTTGTGCTAAGTTCAGTCGAAGAACTGTGAGATATTTAGTAAACTAAGAGTTTCAGTTTTGGCAGTGTTAAGTCCAAATTGAAGTGAGTCTGTACAATATTTGTATCGATCAAAGTCTTTTAGTGCATATCCTATCCTTGTGATAGAAAGGGTGACGTAGGAGTTATTTCAATCTCCGAAAATCCATAAATGTTCGTGTTATTACTTCAGTTATTTATTCATCTTTCAGTCATTTTTTTTAGCAACTGTTATCAACTAAACTGATTGTCATTGACTGACAAGATCCCTAGTTTTAGTTTGTCACAGAACTGACTTCATTCGAAAAGATTCAAAAATCGTGAGTATTTATTCAACCCTCACTTCTAAACACATCTCAACCTATCAACCGATCCTAACATAAAACATATAATATTTAAATATTTAATAAAACAAAAACTATAAATTTATATTATAAAATATTTAATTAATGTACAATTTTTATGTTTATCATCTTATACAAATTTTGAGAGCTTGACTGCTAAAACCAGTCAAAGGAAGTGCACCTGCCTTATTTAGACATTGATGATCTCGAAACTAAAGTGTGCAACATAATAACGAAAAAGTTGAAATTGTCACATCGATGATATTTGATCATTGATCGAGATTATGATGAAATTAATGTAACGGTAGCATGGATCACAGGCTGGTAAGAATATAAGCTCATCATGTTAATTTATTAAATTTCAATGGGCTTTAATAATTAAATTGTATTTTAATGAATTAAAATATAGCCCATTAAGTTTTTATTAAATATGGTATTGATTTATGTAAAATGAAAATATTCATGATACTATAATTTTAAAACTTGGACACATAACAAAGAAAAATAATTTTGATGCATAATATTCTCCAAATTATATGCATCATTCGAGATTGACTATGTTTGGACATGAATTAAGAATATTTAATTAACTTAATTAATTGGATTAATTAAGTAAAGAAAGATTAGTATTAAAATATGATTTTCTTATTCTTATCTTAATATATAAAAATATCTCGGCTCTTCCCAATTTCAAAAGAGGCTCTTGAAATTCCTTTTCTCTAGCAAGAAAAATTTAGCCACTCCAAGTTTGAGAGTTGTGCCGGTTTTTATTGTTCTATCTTTACGCAAAATATCTTCTATTTTCTAGTGCAATTTAAAAGATGAATAAATATTCTAGTTGTGGACCGGATTAGTAGATCGAAGAAAGTTCGCAGGGATATACAACAAGATGTATGTCTGTTTATATCGGAGCAGTTGGAGCCAAGTGAAAATTATCCATTAAAGGTATTTTCTAACTCTCTATGAATATTTAGTTAATTTAAATCATACGAGTGTCCAAAAAATATTTTGAATGTCAAAATAAAATTTTAAAACTTCCGCTGCGTTTTGGTCACGAGAAAAACAATAACCCAACATCGAAATGATTAGAAGTTGCCTATCTGAAACTAGCCTATAAATAAAGCTTTGCTACCATTTTATCTTTCCTGTAGCAAGCCAGGAATTATGGAGGGGATAGAGACAAAAAAGAACAAGGGTGTAGAATTATTTGTTAGAGTAAATGTCCTGTAAGCAAACGGTTGTCTATGAAATTTATTGATTCAAGTGTAATAAACAATCTTTATTTTAATATAATTTAACTTTTTATGGTTTCACTTTACTTTATCTTTATACCTAAGCAATCAGCATAGATAAAGTTTTTGATTATACTTTAATGCAAATGAATCATAATCCGATCTTGAAACTTATTTGTAAACAATGTATATTCTAAATCCGTTCCTAATTGATTCAGCCGCCTAAAATAAGGATAAAAGCCGTTTGAGCTTGAGACTAGTATATGTGTTGTTGTGTACTGTGTTTCATGGTATGTGATGAAACTTAAAATTAATAATTTATTATATATTAAAACCTGTATTTTAAAATTTAAGTTTCATTAAAAATATAAAATTATGTTATTTTAGTAAAATGTCTTACTAAATATGTTTTATTTTCAAGTTTTCTACATGTTGGTAAAATAATGATAACTCAAGCTACAAAATTCAAATTGAGGTGATTCAAACATGCTTGGAATCCTTGAGGAAGTATGTAAAACTTTGCAGAAGACATGAATACCTAAAAAGTTCATTAAGATGATCAAATTGTGCAAATATCAAAAGGATGACATATTTTATTTTACTATGACTAGCTTATAGTAAAAAAAATCATAACTATTTAAATATTTAACCAAATGAGGTGAGCCGAAAAGCCAAATTCATCTACAGACAATGCCCTACATGTTTGTTGTTTTGACCAAAGTCAAATTCAAAGATTAAAGTTGCGGATCATAGCATTCAAAGAAGATCCATAGAATTGAAGTTGGAGGAGACAAAAACTACTATTACAACTACGTGGCATTAATAAAATTTTTGACATTTTCTCTCATTTGGCCTATAAATAGAGGCCTTGTGTTAACTTGAGGAGTATCATATCCCATTGTAAAATAAAGAGTGTGTGTGTGTTAGTTTGGGAATAAAAGTTTTAAGTTCCAATATATTTTCTTTCACTTTTCCAACTATGAGTGGTGATTTTATTGTTGATCAAAAGTAAGCTCATGGCAAGTTATATCTAATATATCAAGGTGAAGATGATGAATTCTTGGTGAAGTAAGATTGTTTATATTTTGTATATTCTTTCTATATTTCTTTTCATTTAATAACTAACATTTACTTTATTGGAATTAACATTTACCTTATTGTATCTAACTTTTACTTTCCCGCAACTAAATTTTATTTTTCGCATCTAAGTTTTACTCTACCGCAACTAACTTATTAAATCGTATATTTCATTTAGGCAATAGTGTGGCTCTGTCGGTTGTTCTAAATGAAATATAATGATTTAATCTAACATTTACTTTATGCAATTTTATATTTATACAGTCATATTTTTAATCATAGGCACCATATTTAAAATATCGATTAATTCGATATTTTTATAGTGTGAACTATATTATATCATGTATGTGTTAATATTTAATTTTATTTTTTTTGGAACCATTATTTATGGTGGTTTTCTTTGTTTTACTTTTAGTTAAATAATATTACATAAACCAAGAATAAATCTTTGAGCCTTGACAAAATTTATAATTTGTAAACTTCATTATAGCATTTGGTAATTTATAAATTAATAAATTTAAACTTAAAAGAACTTCTCTGTGGATCGATCTCGTACTTACAAAATATATTACTTGCAGACAACCTACACTTGAGTGAATTATAATTTAAGTGGTAACAAGTTTTTGGCGCCTTTGTCGGGGAGATATAAATTAAGTTTATATTTGTTATATATGTTTTATTTATAAGTATTGTGTTGTTTATACTTGTATAAGTATTTGGAGTCATAAAAAAGTGGTAGAATTATTTGAGTATCTGAAAATAATTTAAACACGGATGATAATTCAAATAATTCAAATAATAATAATAATAATAATAATCAAGAACATGATCAATTAAGAACAGTTAAGCACAATATGAACCTTATTAGAACCAGTGCCCTATCTTATTTAGTTTTTCCTCCCGATGCATCTAATTTCAACTTTAAACCTCAAATTATTCAACTTTTATCAAATTTTCATGGCTTGGATTCTGAAAAATTATATTTACATCTAATATAATTTTAGGAAGTTTGTAACACTTATAATGATAAAAATTGTAGCATGGATATAGTTCGATTAAAGTTTTTCCCTTTTTCTTTAAAAGATAAAGCTAAAACATGGCTACAAAATTTGAGATAGAGTTTAATAAGATAATGGGAAGAAATGCAACAACAGTTTCTCAAAAAAAAATTCCCTTCCCATATAACAAACTCTTTTAAAAGACAAATTACAACTTTTTCTCAAAAACAAGGAGAAACATTTTATCAATGTTGGGATAGATATAAAGAATTACTTAATACATGTCCACATCATGGTTTTGAAACGTGTAGAATAATTTCTCACTTTTACGAAGGTATAATAAATAAAGATAGGCAAATGATAGAATTCATGTGTAATGGAACTTTTGAAAATAAAAACCCAAATGAAGCTATGTAATATTTGGATTCATTAGCAGAAAATGCTCAAAATTTGGATAATATAGGTACAATAAAACCACCAACAACTAAAATCAATAATTCAACAAATAAGAGTGATATCTATAATCTTAAAGATGACATAGATATTCAAGCTAAACTTACATCTTTAGCAAGAAAAATTGAGTAACTAGAAATGAAAAAGAGTGGTCAATTAAAAAGTATACAAGAAATTATTTGTCATATATGTGATACACATGATCATTCTACAAAAGATTGTCCAACATTACCTTCATTTAAAAAATGTCTTCATGAAGAAGCTATTATGTTAACAATTATAAAAAACCAATATTAGATCCTTTTTAACAATCATATAATCTTGGATTGAAAAACCATCTTAATTTTAGTTGGAGGAATTATAATAATGCACAACCTTCACAACAATATTTTCAAAATAACCAAAATCATCAAGGTTATATTCTCTATGTCACACTTCTAAGAAAAAACTTTGAAGACATTGTCACGTACCATACTTTAAAATGCTTAAAATTTGCGGAAAATAATTTTTTTTCCTTAAATAATTAATCATCCATCAAAATAGACTTCGAAATAAAATTTTTGATCAATTATTTGAAATATAAACGAACTTGCAATAAGAACTTGTTTAAAATAACATAAAGTAATTAGTTAAAATCAGAGTAAATGAGTTCAACATGCATAAAAATCCTTAAAACTTAAGCGGTCCTCGGGTTAGTCCTCTGCTCAGTCCGAGCCATCTCACTGGTCTCCGCCTCTCGTCTCCTCAAACTCGTCCTCACCTGCATCGATCAAGTCTAGTGAGTCTAAAGACTCAACATGTATAAACTGAGAATAGCGAGTAGTACATAATAAAACCACAAGCGTGTTAAAGTAGCACATACATATTTAAACTTTGAACATACTTACATAAACATAGACGTGCCATCAATTCATAAACATTTTAAAAAATGTGCTGTATCGTTCATACTTAAACATGCATAATCATCATCATTTTGCGTAGAGATATGTTTCCAAGCAAGTGACTCATACATATTGCTCTTGATCAGACTAAACCACAGTACTTGGCTGGCAGGGATGTTCACTGCCACATACATAAGATTATCGGTCATGCTTTACCGGGTGGATTGGTCCTTGGTCATGCTTTACCGCTTCCCAATCCTGATTATAACCTGATCATGCTTTACCCGGGTGGAGAAGTCTCCGGACACGTTCTCCGGCTTCCAAACCTGTTCATAGTTGGTCACAAGACAATTGGCATACATCAAAAACATAAAAAATTTTCTTTGCACGTCGAACATACTAATACATTATGCATGCCTGCCCAAGACAAAAATTTTAATTTTAATTTTTTTTTTCGGAAAGCTTGGCGCTCGGGCGACAACTTCTTACCGTTCGAGCGTGCCCATCCAGAAGGCCTGGCCCTTGAGCGGTAAAATCTCGCGCCCGAGCGCCCTCGTGAGCGAAAATTTTTGAAAACAAACATAGTTGAGCAGTCACACGATAATGATCATAACTCACTCGTTTCTTGTCCGAAAATTACGAATTTACTATCAAATCAAAGATATCAAAAATTAATACGTTTTATATGTGAAAGTTTTTCCAGAAAACCAACCAAAAATTTGCAGGATTCGAAATGACAGCAGATTCGGTTTTTGAGATCAAAAAATTGATCCAAAATCGTTTCAAACATTTTTGCTCAAACTTTGCATAACATAAAAGGATTTTTACACACAATATACATCAAAATATTTACTATGACAAGATTGATACGAAAAATGAAAGGATATACATGCCTTTGCATCTAAACGCTCGAAGATAATGAATACCGTCGCGGTGGATTACGGGAGATGATCGGGGAACGCTTGCTACACGATTCTTGCTCGGAAAAGGGACGTGAAACTCCAAAAATTTGCAAGGGAAAGAGTTTGAGAGGGTGGCTGCTGAAAGTGTTTCAGGAACTCCAGTTTTTCTCCTCAAATTCAACGTGTATGTGTTTGTGCAAATTTGTGTGTGTAAAGCATGTAAGTGTGTGTGTGAGTGATGATTAGGGAGATATTTAGGGGTTAATTAGCTTTAATAAAAAAAATACTAATAACCAATTAACATGCTAAATAAATTATTAATCCGCCTAATTTTAAATAAAATAACACATGTCAAATTTTCAAGGTTTTAAAAAAAGTCCCCAACTAATCAAATTAGTATTTTTGATAAGTTTTAAAAAAAATCTCAAAATCACGTAATAAATTAAATTAGGCTTTAAAATTTCATAAATCATTTAAAATATCAATTTCGTTGAGTTGAAATAAAATACCACATTTTCATAAATCACCTAAATTGTCACCGGTCTCTTTTCCCGATCCCGTATCGAATATTCGCCGAAACATAAAACCCAAGAAAATATTTTGACGTACATCAAATAAACATGTAATAAATTAAAATAATGTAAATCATAAATCATGCATCGTTAAAAATCATTTTAAAATTAAATAAGTAATTTAACAATATAATAAATGCATGTGTTTTACGTGTACTGATTTTAGGCTCTACAATTCCTCCCCACTTAAATAAATTTCGTGCTTGAAAATAAATCTTACCAAACGAAAAATGTACTGATTTTAGGCTCTACAATTCCTCCCCATTTAAATAAATTTCGTGCTTGAAAATAAATCTTACCAAACAATTCCGAGTAGCGTCTTCTCATATCTGCTTCGGCCTCCCAAGTGGCCTCCAACGCTGATTGATTCAGCCACTGGACTTTGACCAACTTGGTTACTTTGTTCCGAAGTCTCCGCTCCTCTCTATACAGAATTCGGACAAGTCTTTCTTCATATGACAGATCTGGAGCAAGTTGCAACGGCTCATAACTCAAAACATGCGAAGGATTCGCCATATACTTCCTCAGCATCGAAACGTGGAACACATTGTGTACTCCGGCCAGATTCGGTGGTAGAACTACACGATAAGCAAGTTTCCCAACTATGTCAAGAATTTTGAATATCCCAATGAATCTCGGGCTCATCTTGCCTCTCTTCCCAAACCTCATAACACCCTTCATGGGTGCTATCTTCAAGAATACGTGATCTCCTACGACAAATTCGAGATCCCTTTCTCCTCTTGTCAGCATAACCCTTTTGGCGACTCTGGGCGGTCTTCATCCTATCTCGGATCTTGACCACCACGTCTGCAGTCTGTTGAACAATCTCTGGGCCAAGTTATGATCTCTCACCGACTTCGTCCAATGAATCGGCGATCTGCACTTCTTTCCATACTTTTTCGTATGGAGCCATACCTATAGATGATTAAAAATTGTTGTTGTAGGTAAACTCCACTAGAGGTTGCTTCGATTCCCAATTCCCATGGAAATTGATCACATATGCTCGCAACAAATCTTCCAAAATCTAAATCACTTGCTAAGACTGGCCATCTTACTGAGGGTGGAGTGCCGTACTGAATAACAACTTCATCCCATAGCTGAATGTAAACTCTTCAAAAAGGACGATGTGAATCTCGGGACCCTGTCAGACACAATATAAACTGAGATCTCGTGTAATCAGACTATCTTGGATATAGAGCTCTGCATATTGAGTCATGGAGAAAGTCATCTTCACCGGTAAGAAGTGTGCCAATTTAGCAAGTCGATCCACTATAACCCAAATGGCATTAGATCCTCTGACTGACCTCGGCAATCCAACAACAAAATCCATGGTGATATTCTCCCATTTCTACTCGGGAATAGGGAGTGGCTTATGCATCTTTGCTGGCCTCTGATGCTCTGCTTTCAATTGCTGACAAGTGAGGCATTCATATACAAAGCGTCGAATATCTCGCTTCATCCCTGGCCACCAATATAGCATCTGTAGGTCCTTGTACATCTTGGTACCCCCTGGATGGATGTAATACGGAGATGTATGTGCCTCTATCAAAATATCCTCTCTGATCGAATCAACACTAGGCAGCCATATCCTTCCTCTATACCTCACAATACCATCAGACACTGCGTAGAGTACACTGACCTTGGCTTCAGACTTCAGTCTCCATTTTTGCAACACTTCATCTGAAGGCTGACCTCTATGGATTCGGTCTAGAAAAAAAGAATGGACTGTCAGATTAGTCAACTTGGGACTGAAGAGATTTCTGCACTGACAGCTGCGCTACGACTGCTACCTTCCTGCTCAAAGCATCAGCCACAACATTAGCTTTCCCTGGATGGTAGCTAATTTCACAATCGTAGTTTTTTACAAACTCGAACCACCGTCTTTATCTCATTTTCAGCTCTTTCTGCGTGAAGAAGTACTTGAGACTCTTGTGATCAGTGAATATCTGGAATTTCTCGTCGTACAAATAATGTCTCCATATCTTCAACGCAAAGACAACGGCAGCTAACTCAAGATCATGAGTCAGGTAGTTCTTCTCATGCACTTTCAACTGTCTGGAGGCATATGCTATAATCCGACCATGCTGCATCAATACTGCGCCTAAACCGACCTTAGAAGCATCGATGTACAACACAAAATTGTCTTGCCCTGATGGAATGGCTAAAACTGGCGCTGTGATAAGAGTTTGCTTCAAAGTATCGATGCTCTTCTGACATTCTTCACTCCACACAAATTTGGTATTTTTCTTAGTCAATGACGTGAGTGGCACTGCGATCGAGGAAAAACCCTGAATAAATTTCCTGTAATAGCCTGCCAAGCCTAGGAAACTCCAAATCTCTGACGCGTTCTTCGGCTCAACACATTCTTTTACTCAGGTTACTTTAGCTGGATCCACCTCAATGCCACTGCTAGATATAATATGTCCCAAAAATGCTATTTTCTCCAACCAGAATTCATACTTACCGAATTTTGAAACAACTTGCGACTCTGCAAGACTTGCAAAACTTTACCCAAATTCTGACTGTGGTCCTCATGGCTCTTCGAGTATATGAGAATGTCTTCAATGAATAATATGACGAACTGATTTAAGTAGGGCTGAAATACTCAATTCATTAGATTCATAAAAATCGCTGGAGCATTCGTCAGTCCAAACGGCATTACTAAGAATTCGTAGTGCCCATATCTAGTTCTGAAGGTCGTCTCATGAATATCTGCATCTTTTACCTTCAGTTGGTGATACCTAGAACATAGATCTATCTTAGAGAACACTGTAGCTCCCTGCAACTAATCGAATAAGTCCTTGATCCTTGGTAATGGGTATTTGTTCTTGATCGTTACCTTGTTAAATTCTCGGTAATCGATACACGACCTCATGCTTCCATCTTTCTTCTTTACCAAGAGTACTGGTGCGCCCCATGGTGAGAAATAGGGCGGATGAAATCTTTGTCTAGGAGCTCCTGAATTTGCTGTTTGATCTCTAACATCTCTGCTGGAATCAAACGGTACGGTGTCTTAGAGATTGGCACAGTGCCTGACTCAAGGTCAATGGAGAGTTCCACTTCTCTCTCTGGTGGAAGGCCTGTGACATTGTCAGGGAAACATCAAGAAAATCTCTGACAACTGGTACATCTGATATCGACAGGGTGGGTGCATCAGGTGTTGAAATAATACTGGCCAAAAATGTCTGACACCCCTTATGTATAAGTATCCGTTCCTGCATGCAAGAGATCATGCGAGGGAAACTTATCCACCTGTCTAGCTCAAAAATAAATTACTCTATGCCCAACGGTCTTACCAACACTAACCTTTTTTAAAAATCAATTAGAACTTTGTTCTTCGTCAGCCAGTCCATCCCCAAAATAAAATCGAATTCTGGCATCGACAACACAATCAGATCAGCGTAAACTACGTGGACCTGTAGTTCAAGATCGATATTTCTGACCACACTAATAGCTGATAACTCCTCCCCTAATGGGACTGCCACGGAGTAGTTCGCGCCGAGTCCAATGGACTTGACATCCAAATAATTGCGAACATTTCTCAGATAAAAGAGTGAGGGGCCCCGAAATCTAACAAAGCCTTCATGGCTACTCTCTTTATAAAGATATTTCTAGTCAGTAGGGTCGTGTCTGGGTTCACCTCCTCGGCATGCATGGCGAACACACTCCCCTGAGTTGGCTGCTTCCACTGCGGGCAGTCTTTCAGCATGTGATCACTGGCTCCACACTTGAAGCATTTGCCCGAGCCCCATAAACACTGCCCCATATGTTTGCGGTTGCATTTCGGGCACACTGGATACTCACCAGGCTTCTGAGGAGCCTTCCCTTGTGGTATAGGTCCTTTGCCTTTTGGAGGTCCTTGAAATGGCCTCTTTCCCTGCTGTCCCTGGAAAGGTCTCTTGAATTTGAAGGATCGTTTGCTGAGCAATCTTTCGGATGCTTCAAAAAAAATATTCTCCAATGAGCTGCAATAGCTCGTGTTCTTAGAATATTAACACCGATGAATTAAATCAAGTTTGGTTTTAAAACCAAGCGAAAGAAACTCAAAATAATCCTTCGTGAAGAATACTGATATATTTAGAAAACATTTTAACTTATGTAAACTGACTAACTGAAATAAGACAGATTAGTTTTTGCATTCTTCAGTTCAGTTACGGTGACAATTGAACTGACGAATAATCCAACTAATCAAAACAGTTTGAAAACAATAGTTAATCAGTTAAATACACAAGATATGTTTATGGATGTTCGGAGACTTCAACTGCTTCTACGTCACCCCTTCTATCTCCATGGATAGGATACACTAGAAGACTTTGATTTATACAACTACTTGTACAAACTCACTCAGCTAGGACTTACAATACTGCCTAAACTGAACTTCTAGCTACGACTGAAGGCAGCACCTTCCAGCCAACACTTCTTTAACGTCTATGTGTCAAAGACTACATACCCAAGTTTAACGTCTTTGTGCAAGACTGTATTTGAGTGGATGAGAGTGTTTGTGTGTGAGAACTGAACAAAGATGTTCTCACACACTGAGAGAAATACGCTTCTAATCTAAGCTGATATAACTGTAAAGAGTTCCCTCGACTGGGCTGAATGCTTCTCTCTTGTTAAGCTGATATATATTTGAAGCGTGCCCTTTCTTTTCTCTCTTGTGTTGTGTGTTATTCGAGTCTTCACTGATCTTCTCTTTAAATAGGCGGGAAAACTGATCGTACAGTGAGACTCATTGGTTGTATCCATTGCATCTTGAATTTGTTTCTTGGACTTTGTATCTCGACTTTTCGACTGCCCTTCTGAAACGTTTTGTCTTTAATGCTCTGTTTCAACGTCCATTATTGTCTTTTGACTAGATAATGGCTTTGTACCTTTACATACAACTGGATTCCACTTGAAAGAGTTTGTCTTCAGCTGAAAGATTCTAACTGATGCTTCGAACTGGTCAGTTGAGCTGATCTTTCAGTTGGGCTGGTGAAATCAGTTGACTCGCCAGTTGAACCGATTTCACACTTGTTCAGTTGGACTGATCAGTTGGGTTTCTTCATCAGTTGAACACTCCTTCGGCTGGCCAGGCTTCTGAGGTTTTCCTGCTGAATCACCTATCAACTGGACAATTAGCTGGACTGCTCAATTGACGTAATCAGTTAGATTGATTCATTTCGTGCGATCAGTTGGGTCTTTAGTTTTTTTATCAACAAAATCAAGATTGCGAACTTGAAAAGTTCCAACAGAATTACTGTTGTTGCTGCTACTGTGGTTTGGGCGCGTGATAGGGCCTCTTGCCCTGCCTGTCATTCTCAATGTCTTTCTGGTCCTGCTCGGCCGCCAAGGCTCTGGACATGGCAACAGTATAATTAGTAGGACCAGCCACTCAAACATCACGGCACAAGATCGGCCGTAAACCATCAATTAAATGCCTCAGTTTCTCCCGGGCATCATTCGAAATTAGGGGCACGAAGTGACACCCCATCTCAAACTTCCTTACAAACTCTGCCATGCTGCTGTCTCCCTGTCTCAAAGTCATAAACTCCCTGGTCAGGCAGGTGCGTACTTCCTCAGTGAAGTACTTGGAGTAGAACACTTTCTTTAAACCCTCCCAAGTAAGGGTCTGCAAGTTCACTGACGCAGACGCACTCTCTCACCACAATCTAGCATCTTCTGCTAATAGAAAAGTGGCACATCTGACTCTGTCTACATCCTGCAGTTCCATAAAAGTGAATATCACCTCGATGGACTTAAATCCATCCCTTAGCTATCTTCGAGTCAGTAGTCCCCGAGAACTCCTTTGGATCCATCCTTCTGAATCTCTCATACACCACCTCTGGCCTAGGTGGCCTCACTCCAGTATCTACTCCGGCATTGTTCCCGCAACTGTGCGAAGAACTGAGTCATTCCTGCAAGCATCTTCACATGTATATCTGGCGGTGGGCGAGGAGGAGTGGCCCTCTCTCCATCCAGAGACTCTATGTCCTCTTCACCTACTCCACGAGCGATCATACGTTTACGAGGCATATTATTCCACACTTTACCCAACACGTAAACCAATATGCATGAACATAGTATCCATATCATCATTAGATGAACGTAAATCAAACTTAAATGTGTACATGCTGAAATCATGACTTTGATGCTTACTACACGAAAGAATTTTAAAACTTTAAAACTTACAGATTTGAGGCGTGACTTCGTGAGTTTCTCGCAACTGGAAGTAGGCATAACCATTTACAAGAACACCACTCTGATACCAACTGTCACATACCGTACTTTAAAATGCTTAAAATTTGCGGAAAACAAAATTTTTTTAAATAATTAACCATCCCTCAAAATACACTTGTAAATAAAATGCTTGATCAATTATTTGAAATGTAAACGTACTTGCAGCAAGTACTTGTTTCAAGTTCGTTTACATTTCAAATAATTGAGCAATTATTTTATTTACAAGTTTATTTTGAGAGATGGTTAATTATTTAAGAAAAACATTTATTTTCCTCAAATTTTAAGTATTTTAAAGTACGATACGTTACAGAAGAAATTCATGTATTTATCCAAAAGCAAGAATCTATCAATATTGAAAACAATCAATCTATGAGTGATTTGAAAGAAACTCTTGCAAAATTTGTATTCGCACTTAATATTCATGAAAAAGGAAAATTTACATCTCAACCTCAACCTAATCCTAAAAATCAAAATCAAAAATTAAATAATAATAAAATTGATCAAATAAAATATGTTATTACCCTTAGAAGTGTTAAAATATTTAATGATCCATGTAGTAATGAAAATAAGGATCATTTAAATTCAAAGAGTAAGTATGATAATTCTGATACTTTTGAGAATGATAATACCTTAAATTCTAAGAATAATATGGTGAATGATAAATCATTTGAATTAGTAAATGAATCAAATAAACCTCCACCATTTCCTCATGCATTAACAAATCATAAAAAAACAAAAAAGTGATTCTGATATCTATGAAGTTTTTAAACAAGTAAAGATAAATTTTTCATTTCTAGATGCTATTAAACAAGTACCTTCCTGTGCAAAATTTTTAAAAGACTTATGTACTGTGAAGAAAAAATTGCATGTGAATAAAAAAACATTCTTGGCTGAACAAATAAGTTCTATTCTTCAAAATAATTCTAGTTTAAAATATAAAAGTTCATGGTTGTCCAAAAATTTCATGTATTATTGGAGAAACTAAAATTAAAAAAAGCTTTGTTAGATTTGGGAGCAAGTGTGAATTTACTTCCTTTAGGTCAGTCAAAATACCTAGAAGTATTGTAGAAGATGTGTTGGTTCAAGTTGATAAATTCATATATCCTTTAGATTTTATTGTTTTTGATACACAACCAATAGAAGTACATAATGAAATTCCACTAATATTGGGACGATCATTTCTAGCAACTTCAGATTATTTAATTAATTGTCGAAATGGAATAATGAAATAGTCTTTTGGAAATATGACACTAGAATTTAATGTGTTCAAAATATGTAAACAACCAAGTATTAATGAAAATGAATATGATAATAAAATAGAAACAATTGTGGAAAAAAATATACAATAAGAAAAATTAAATCAACAAGCTGAAGTTTTTTCAATGAAAATTTTTAGGTCTGAAAATAATTTTAAAGAAGATGATAATATAAAACTTGAATTAAAAAGTTTTACCATTAGAATTGAAATATATATTTCTTGGTGAAAATAAAACATTCCATGTTGTAATTTCTTCCATTCTTCTACCAAATCAAGAAGAAGATTTAATTAAATTACTTAAAAATAATAAAAATGCAATTGGATGGACTTTGAAAGATATACAAGGTATAAGTCCTTTAATTTGCACACATAGAATTCACTTGGAAGATAATTTTAAAACATATCAACAACCACAAAGAATGTTAAATTCACATATGAATGAAGTTGTTAAGAATGAATTATTAAAACTATTAGATGCTGGAATTATCTATCTAATCTCAGATAGTAAATGAGTAAGTCCAACACAAGTAGTACCAAAAAAGTCAGGCATCACTGTTATAAAAAAATAAAAAGGGAGAGTTATTACAAGCTAGGGTTCCATCTAGTTGGCGTATGTGTATTGATTATAGAAAATTAAATGATATAATTAGAAAAGATCATTTCCCACTACCATTTTAGTTCAAATTCTAGAAAAAATATTAGGTGATTCTTATTACTGTTTTCTTGATGAATATTCGGGGTATTATCAAATACCTATATCATTAGAAAATCAAGAAAAAACTAATTTCACTTGTCCTTTTGGAACTTTTGCATTTAAAAGAATGTCATTTGGTTTATGTAATGCTCCGACTTCTTTTCAAAGATGCATGTTAAGTAATTTTAGTGATATGATTGAAGAATTTTTAGAATTTTTTATGGATGATATAACTGTTTTTGGAAACTCATTTGAAAATTGTCTTAAAAACCTAGAAGAAGTATTAAAAATATGTGAAGAAAAAAGATCTTGTTTTAAATTGGGAAAAATGTCATTATATGGTTAAATCTGAAATTGTTTTAGGACAAGTGATATCTGAAAAAGAAATTGAAGTTGATAAAGCCAAAGTTGATGTTATTGCTAATTTAACATCACCAAAAACGGTCAAAGAAGTTCGATCATTCTTGGGTCATGCAGGATTTTATAGAAGGTTTATAAAAAAATTCATCATAATATCTAAATCAATGTCAAATCTTTTAACAAAAGATACACAATTTGAATGGACTCAAAAAGGTGAAAATGCTTTTAAAAAAATAATTAATCTTTTAATTAAATCACCTATTTTACAACCTCCAAATTGGTCTTTACCATTTGAATTAATGTGTGGTGCAAGTGATTATGCTCTAGGAGCTGTGTTAGGACAAAGAAAAGAAGGAAAACCTTATGCAATCTATTATGCTAGTAGAACCTTAAATAGTGCCCAAATAAATTATTCAACTACTGCAAAAGAATTACTTTCAGTAGTATTTGCATTAGATAAGCTTCGATCTTATTTAATTGGTTCTACTACTATTGTTTACACTGATCATTCTGCCGTAATATATTTATCAAATAAACAAGATGCTAAGCCACGATTAATACGGTGGATCTTATTGTTACAAGAATTTGATATTATAATTAAAGATAAAAAAAGAAAATAAAATGTCGTTGTTGATGATTTATCTAGAATAATGACTGAATCATCTCATAATGAAATATCAATAAATGAAAATTTTTCGGATGATCAGTTGTTTTATGCTACTATTTTGTCATGGTTTGCTAACATTGTAATTTTTCTTGTGAAAAATAAAATTCCTTCTCATTGGAATTCACAGGATAAGAATAAATTTTTGATAGAAGTAAAAAAAAATATTGGGATGATCCTTACTTGTTTAAGTATTGTCCTAGCCATATTTTTCGACGATGCATACCCGACAATGAATTAAGTAATGTTATTAAATTTTGTCATTCTGAAACATGTGGAGGTCAATTTTCATCCAATAAAACAACTACAAAAAACTTACAATGTGGATTTTATTGACCGTCTTTATTCAAAGATACGCATTTATTTTGTAAATCTTGTGAAAACTGTCAGAAGATGGGATCAATTTCAAAATGAACCATGATGCCTTTAAATCCATCATAATTATATAAACATTTGATAGTTAGATGATAGATTTTACGGGTCTATTTCCATTATCTTTTGAATTTACCTACATTTTAGTCGCTGTTGATTATGTTTCAAAATGGATTGAAGCAATTGCACGTAGAACTAATGATCATAAAGTTGTTACAAAATTTTTAAAAGAAAATATTTTTAGCCGATTTGGAATTCCTAGAGCAATAATTAGTGATGAGGAAAGTCATTTTATAAATAAGTCATTTTCTTCTTTCTTAAGAAAATAAGGCATAACACATAGAGTTTCTACCCCATATCATTCTCACAGAGCAATAAAACAAATTTAGAAAAAAACAGTTAATCCAAATCGAAAATATGGTCTTTAAGATTAACTGATGCATTATGAGCATATAGAACTGCATTTAAAACATCATTGGGAATGTCACCATGAAGTGCCCAAATTCAGTACACGTATAACCCGTGCATTTGTTTAATCATTAAAGCATTCTAATTAATTTTAAAACGAGTCTTAGTATTGCATGATTTATTTAACTGCATTATTTTAATTATTCATGTTTATGTGATGCACGTTAAAATATTTTTCGAGTTTCATATTTCAGGCGATTATTCGAAGTGGGATCGAGGAGAAGACCGGGGACGATTTTTGGCATTTTAAAAGATGAAATTTTATTTTAAGTTGAGGATGGGGAATTTTAACTAAATTATTGAGTTTTAGCATTTTTAAGCCGAAATCATTTATTTAGTAATTTTAAGAGTTTAAAACTTTTAAAATTAGCACTAGTGTGTGATTATTTTAATCTAGGGGTTTTGTTAAAGTAAATTGTAGGATTTTATTTAAAGTTAGTGGAGGGTTAAGGTTTTAATTATGTTGCTGATTATTTATTTAGCAACTTTCACCCTAATTACCTACACCTACACACGCACACACACGTTTTTACACACACCAAACTCACGCACACCACACACACAATCACGTTTCAGCTTTTAAAAATTTTGAGAGAAGAAGATAGCTAGGGTTCTTGTCCTTGTAGCAGCCGCCCCTTCCTCTCTGAAATTCCAGCAAAGTTTTGTTGTGTTTTCTTCAAAGAAAATCGCCTCACGTTCGTCCCGGATCAACCTCGCATCCTCCTCCGCTTCGGTATCGCCGTTTCGGTAATGTTTGATATCAAAAGGCACGTATACTTTGTTCTCTCTGCATCGATCTTGTCATATTACGTGTTATGTTATTTTTATGCGTAAAAATTCATGTGTGACATTCGTCGTTTGAGCGGAAAATGGTTTGAATGCGTTTTGAAATACTTTTTAGATCTGAAATCTCGTAACTTACTGTTCTGTTGAAAACTGCCATTTTTTCGTCTGGATTTTGAGAAAACTTTCAACTAGAAAAATGTAGAAATTTTTGATACCTTCGATTTGATATAAAATTCGAGATTTTTGGATGAAAATTTTGTGACTTATGACGCTTTTTGTGGGACTGCTCAAACTGCGACTTTTACGAAAATTGTGTTCTTGAAGTTTCTATGTTGCAGGCTTCGTTGGGGATCGACGGGTGATCGCTGCTGCATCTAGGTATGATTAGTATGATGTTGGGATGTTAATTGATACGTCGTTTAGTGTCGATAGGCACTCGAATGCATTAGAAGTCATAGGAAACGAATTGGCGTCAATTGCTACGTTTTGAATTGGATGTGTCGTAGGGTGAACATCGTTGTTTTGGGTGGTTGTACGATTTTGGTTTGATGTTATGGCATGCTAGGATGGGTCTCGGGGTGTCGATTCATGGTACGTGCAATCGAGTCTAGGATGATAAGCATTGCGTGTTTAGAATTTCCGAAGCTTTACTTGTCCCGCAGGTACACAGACGGACCCTGGCACGGGGTCCGTGCCTTTGTTCCTTCCGGAGTGCATTTTTCCAGAGTCTACACGGACCCCCACACGGACCCTGACACGAGGTCGTGTCCACCTTCCCTTTCGAGCCTTTTCACCCGAGTCTACACGGACCCCTACACGGAGGTAGGCACGGGGTTCGTGTCCTTCACAATTTTGGGAAAAATCTTATACTATGCTTGGAGGTTCGATGTCTTGGTTTAGTACAATGGTTTACAAGGTCGAGTCATGGGAATTGTAGAACGTCCTAAGGGATTAAATGAGCTCGTGAGTAAGCTTGATTATTATGTCTAGTGTATCAGTTAAGCATTCGAATTCATGTTAGAATGTGCAGCAACGGCCCCGATCGAAGTCCAATGAATCCCTCAACTCCAAGTAAGTATGTTGACGTGCAAGAAAATATTTTAAGTTTTTGAGGTATGCTAAATGTCTTGTGACCAAATTGAATGGGTTTGGAAGTCGGTGAACGTGGCCGAGGACCTCTCCACCCCGTTAAATTATGAACGGAGACCAACCAGCCCATTAAATTATGAACGGGGATCTCATGTATTGGCAGTGGATACGTCCCTGTCAGCCCAGTACTGTGGTTTGTCTGATCAGGCTTTTATTATGTATGTGTCACTTGCTTTGAAACATCCTCTACGCAAAATGAAATCATGTATGTTTAAGTATGAACAAGTACGCAGGCATGTTTATGAAAGCTTCTAAGTTATGGCACGTCTATGTATGTATGCAAGTTCAAGTTCAATTCAAATCCAAGTTTCAAGTATGTATGTTCTATTTTAAAGTTGCATGCGATTTTATTATGTATTACTTGCTATTCTAGTTTATACGTGTTGAGTCTTTAGACTCACTAGACTTGATCGATGCAGGTGAGGATGATCATGACGCGAGACGAGGGGTGGGGACCTAGGAGCCGGCTTGGACTGAGCAGAAGGCTAGACCCGAGGACCGCCCACGTCATTTTAAGATTTTAAGCATGAAAATATTAATACTCTGATTTTATGCTTTGGTTGCTAGACATTTTGAACAAGCCTATCTTTTAGCAAAGTTTTATTGGTGAATGGATGATGTAGTGACGACCGTATTGATTTTATTTTCGTATTCAAGAAAATTTTTAATTCTTCCGCAAATTTTAAGTAGTAAGAGTACGGTTCGTTACAGTTGCGGACCAAGGAGCCGGCTTGGACTGAGCAGAAGGCTAGACCCGAGGACCGCCCACGTCATTTTAAGATTTTAAGCATGAAAATATTAATACTCTGATTTTATGCTTTGGTTGCTAGACATTTTGAACAAGCCTCTCTTTTAGCAAAGTTTTATTGGTGAATGGATGATGTAGTGACGACCGTATTGATTTTATTTTCGTATTCAAGAAAATTTTTAATTCTTTCGCAAATTTTAAGTAGTAAGAGTACGGTTCGTTACAGTTGGTATCAGAGCTGTGTTCTTGTAAAGGGTTACGCCTACTGCCAGTCGCAAGAAGCTCACGAAGTCACACCTCAAGTCTGTAAGTTTAAAGCTTTGCATTATGTTATGTAGTAAGCATCAAGTTATGATTTCAGTATGTGCATGTTTTAAGTTTGATTTATGTGCATCATAAAATATTGATATATGTTCATGCATATTGGGTTTACGTGTTGTGTAATTTATTGGAACAGTATGCCTCCTAGACGTGTGGTCGACCGTGAAACAAGAGATGAGGACAGAGAGCCTCGAGAGGAGAGAAGGGACGCTCCTCCACCTCCACCTCCACCGCCAGACATGCAGGCACAGATGCTTGCAGGCATGACGCAGTTCTTCGTGCAGTTTACGGGGAACCAGGCTACAGCAGCAGGTGCAGGGGCGAGACCCCAACCGGAAGCAGTGTACGAAAGGTTTAGGAGGATGAGTCCTAAGGATTTTTCGGGTACCACTGACCCGATGGTAGCCGAGGGATGGATTAAGTCCATAGAGGTAATCTTTGACTTTATGGAACTGACCGATGCAGATAGGGTCAGATGTGCCACGTTCCTTCTGACAGGGGACGCCAGATTATGGTGGGAGAGTGCATCAGTGGCAGTTAACTTGCAGGCACTGCCATGGAATGGTTTCAAGGAGGTCTTTTACTCCAAGTACTTCACCGAGGAGGTACGATCCAGACTTACCAGCGAGTTTATGACGCTGCGACAGGGAGACAGTAGCGTGGCAGAATTTCTTAGGAAGTTTGAGAGAGGGTGTCACTTCGTGCCCTTCATTGTGAATGATGTACAGGCAAAGTTAAGGCATTTTCTGAATGGGTTGCGGCGATCCTGCGCCGCGATGTGAGAGTAGCTGGCCCTACTAGCTATGCGGTTGCCGTATCTAGAGCATTGGCGGCAGAACAGGATCTGAGGGATATAGAGGCGGACAGCCAGGGCAAGAGGCCCTATCAGGCACCACCGCAACACCAGCAGCAGCAGCATCAGAGGCCCTAGTTTAAGAAGCAGTATCAGGGGCCACCAGGGAAGAAGCCATATCAGGGACCCCCAAAGGGCAAGGGTCCAGTTCAGCAGTAGGGGGCGCCTCAGAAGCCCGTTAATTTTCCAGTGTGTCCGAAATGCAATCGCCAGCATCCCGGTCAGTGCTTATGGGGATCCGGGAAATGTTTTAAATGTGGAGCTAGTGACCACATGTTGAAGGAATGCCCTCAGTGGAAGCAGCCAACCCAAGGGAGAGTATTCGCCATGCATGCTCAAGAGGCGAACCCAGACACTACCCTTTTGACTGGTAATTTATTTAATTCAGTACAGTATTGATTTCTTTGCCTTGCATGTTTAATTTTAATTGGGAATACTAGTGTTTTAGTTGGAATTGTGGGTGTCTTTTGTTGCTTGAGGTTTATGGTAGAATTTTGGGATGTAAGTTGGTTTGTTGCGCTAACGCATCTCAGGGAATATTTTCATAAAGAGATTAGCCACGACGGCGCTGATAGATTCTGGAGCCACTCACTCCTTCATATCGGAGACTTTTGCTAATCATTTGGACCTTAAGTCCATTGGCCTAGACGTGAACTTTTCAGTGACAGTCCCATCAGGGGAAGAGCTGTTAGCTACCAGTGTGGTCAGAGATATCGATCTAGAACTGCATGGCCACCTCGTGTATGCAGATTTGATTCTTCTGCCGATGCCAGAGTTCGACATTATTTTGGGAATGGGCTGGCTGACAAAGAACAGGGTCATGATTGACTTCCAGAAAAGATCAGTATTGGTTAGGCCGTTGGGCATGGAACAGTTTCTATTTGAGCCAGACAGATGGAGAAGCTTCCCTCGCATGATTTCGTGCATGCAGGCGAGGAGGCCGATTTCCAAGGGGTGTCAGGCCTTCTTCGCCAGTATTATTTCAACGCCTGATGTGCCCACTCCATCTTTACCTGAAGTACCAGTAGTCAGTGAATTCCCAGACGTCTTCCCAGACGATGTTTCAGGTCTTCCACCAGAGAGAGAGGTGGAGTTTGCTATTGATCTCATGCCAGGCACAGTGCCAATCTCTAAGGCACCGTACCGATTAGCTCTAGCTGAGATGTTAGAGCTCAAACAGCAGATTCAGGAGCTCCTCGACAAGGAATTTATCCGCCCTAGTTTCTCACCGTGGGGCGCACCAGTGCTCTTTGTAAAGAAGAAGGATGGGAGTATGAGGCTATGCATCGATTACCGTGAGTTGAACAAGGTAACGATAAAGAATAAGTACCCGTTGCCTAGAATCGAAGACTTGTTTGATCAGTTGCAGGGAGCTACCGTGTTCTCCAAGATAGATCTTCGATCAGGGTATCATCAGCTGAAAGTGAAGGATGCAGATGTCCACAAGACAGCTTTCAGGACCAGATATGGGCATTACGAGTTCTTGGTGATGCCATTTGGATTGACAAATGCTCCAGCAATTTTCATGGATCTCATGAACCGAGTATTTCAGTCGTTCCTCGATCAATTCGTCATAGTATTCATTGACGACATCCTTATATACTCGAAGAGCCATGAGGAGCATAGCCAGCACTTGAGGACAGTTTTACAGATTTTGCAGAGTCGCAAGTTATTTGCGAAGTTCAGTAAGTGCGATTTTTGGTTGCATAGAGTAGCGTTTTTGGGACATATAGTGTATAGGAGTGGTATTGAAGTGGATCCAGCAAAGGTAGTAGCCTTTAAAGAATGGGTTGAGCCAAAGAATGCATCAGAGATCCGCAGTTTTCTGGGTTTAGCTGGTTACTACCGTAAGTTTATTCGGGGATTTTCATCCATAGCAGTGCCACTCACTTCACTAACCAAGAAAAATGCTAAGTTTGTGTGGAGTGAAGAATGCCAGAAGAGCTTCGATACTCTGAAGTAAGCTCTTATTTTGGCGCCAGTGCTAGCCATGCCGACAGGGCAAGGTGAATTTGTGCTTTATACCGATGCATCTAAGCTCGGATTAGGCGCAGTGTTGATGCAGCAGGGTCAGGTTATAGCTTATGCTTCCAGGCAGTTGAAGGTGCATGAGAAGAATTACCCGACGCATTATTTAGAGTTAGCCGCAGTCGTCTTTGCGTTGAAGATTTGGAGGCACTACTTGTATGGTGAGAAGTGTCAGATTTTCACTGACCACAAAAGTCTGAAATATTTCTTCACGCAGAAGGAACTAAACATGAGGCAGAGACGGTGGTTGGAACTGGTGAAGGACTATGATTGCGAGATTAGCTACCATCCGGGAAAAGCTAACGTGGTGGCAGATGCCTTGAGCAGGAAAGTTGCAGTCATAGCTCAGTTATCAGTGCAGAGACCTCTTCAGTCGGAAATTCAGAGGTTTGGCTTGGAAGTTTATCGTAAGGGCAGAGCACCAAGGCTGTCTAATCTGACAGTCCAGTCTTCTCTGCTAGACCGTATCTGGACAGGTCAGTCTTCAGATGAGCAATTACTGAAATGGAGACTGAAAGACGAAGCAAAGGGCAGTGTTCTTTACACAGTGTCAGATGGAATTGTGAGATACAGAGGCAGAATGTGGGTGCCAAGTGTTGATTCGATCAGACAGGATATTCTGGCAGAGGCACATGCCTCTCCGTATTCTATCCACCCAGGAGGTACCAAGATGTATAAGGACCTCCAGATTTTGTATTGGTGGCCAGGGATGAAGAGAGACATCCGCCGATTTGTGTCAGAATGCCTCACTTGTCAGCAGGTGAAGGCAGAACATCAGAGGTCAGCGGGGTTGGTTAAGCCACTTCCCATCCCAGAGTGGAAATGGGGGAACATTACGATGGACTTCGTCGTTGGATTGCCTAGATCAGTCAGAGGTTTTAATGCCATTTGGGTTATAGTGGACCGACTCACTAAGTCAGCGCACTTCTTGCCAGTGAAGACGGCTTTCTCCATGACGTAGTATGCGGAGCTTTATATCAGGGAGATCGTTCGATTGCATGAAATCCCAGTTTCCATAGTGTCCGACAGGGACCCGAGATTCACATCGTCCTTCTGGAAGAGCTTGCATGCAGCTATGGGGACGAAGTTACTATTTAGTACAGCGTTTCACCCGCAGACAGACGGCCAGTCTGAGCGTGTGATACAGATTTTGGAGGATTTGCTGAGAGCCTGTATGATTGATTTTCAGGGAACTTGGGAGTCTAAGCTACCTCTAGTGGAGTTCACATATAACAACATTTTCCAAGCATCCATTGGTATGGCTCCCTATGAGGCGTTGTATGGAAGGAAGTGTAGATCACCAGTTCATTGGGATGAAGTTGGTGAAAGAGCGGAACTTGGACCAGAAATAGTTCAGCAGACTGCAGACGTGGTTGTCAAGATTCGTGATAGAATGAAGACCGCCCAGAGTCGATAGAAGAGTTATGCGGATAAGAGGAGGAGAGATCTCGAATTTGCCGTTGATGATCACGTATTCGTCAAGATAGCACCTATGAAAGGTGTTATGAGATTTGGGAAGAGAGGCAAGCTGAGTCCGAGGTTTATTGGACCATTCGAGATTTTGGAAAGAGTTGGAACATTAGCTTATCGGGTAGCCCTTCCGCCGAATCTGGCCGGGGTACACAATGTGTTCCACGTCTCTATGCTGAGGAAATACCTGGCCAATCCTTCGCATGTTCTGAGCTACGAGCCGTTACAGTTGGCTCCAGACCTGTCTTATGAGGAGAGACCAGTCCAAATCCTAGACAGTCAAGAGCTCAGACTCCGGAACAAAGTGACTAAGCTAGTCAAAGTTCGGTGGCTAAACCAATCAGTGGAAGAAGCCACGTGGGAGTCAGAGGCAGAAATGAGACTTCGCTACCCAGAGTTATTCGGTAAGACTTAATTTCGAGGACGAAATTTTTAAAAGTGGGGGAGGAACTGTAGTGCCCAAATTCAGTACACGTATAACCCGTGCATTTGTTTAATCATTAAAGCATTTTAATTAATTTTAAAACGAGTCTTAGTATTGCATGATTTATTTAACTGAATTATTTAATTATTCATGTTTATGTGATGCACGTTAAAATATTTTTCGAGTTTCATATTTCAGGCGATTATTCGAAGTGGGATCGAGGAGAAGACCGGGGACGATTTTTGGCATTTTAAAAGATGAAATTTTATTTTAAGTTGAGGATGGGGAATTTTAACTAAATTATTGAGTTTTAGCATTTTTAAGCCGAAATCATTTATTTAGTAATTTTAAGAGTTTAAAACTTTTAAAATTAGCACTAGTGTATGGTTATTTTAATCTAGGGGTTTTGTTAAAGTAAATTGTAGGATTTTATTTAAAGTTAGTGGAGGGTCAAGGTTTTAATTAAGTTGCTGATTATTTATTTAGCAACTTTCACCCTAATTACCTACACCTACACACGCACACACACGTTTTTACACATACCAAACTCACGCACACCACACACACAATCACATTTCAGCTTTTAAAAATTTTGAGAGAAGAAGATAGCTAGGGTTCTTGTCCTTGTAGCAGCCGCCCCTTCCTCTCTGAAATTCCAGCAAAGTTTTGTTGTGTTTTCTTCAAAGAAAATCGCCTCAGTTCGTCCCGGATCAACCTCGCATCCTCCTCCGCTTCGGTATCGCCGTTTCGGTAACGTTTGATATCAAAAGGCACGTATACTCTGTTCTTTCTGCATCGATCTTGTCATATTACGTGTTATGTTATTTTTATGCGTAAAAATTCATGTGTGACATTCGTCGTTTGAGCGGAAAATGGTTTAAATGCGTTTTGAAATACTTTTTAGATCTGAAATCTCGTAACTTACTGTTCTGTTGAAAACTGCGATTTTTCCGTCTGGATTTTGAGAAAACTTTCAAGTAGAAAATTGTAGAACTTTTTGATGCCTTCGATTTAATATAAAATTCGAGATTTTTGGATGAAAATTGTGTGACTTATGACGCTTTTTGTGGGACTGCTCAAACTGCGACTTTTACGAAAATTGTGTTCTTGAAGTTTCTATGTTGCAGGCTTCGTTGGGGATCGACGGGTGATCGCTGCTGCATCTAGGTATGATTAGTATGATGTTGGGATGTTAATTGATACGTCGTTTAGTGTCGATAGGCACTCGAATGCATTAGAAGTCGTAGGAAACGAATTGGCGTCAATTGCTACGTTTTGAATTGGATGTGTCGTAGGGTGAACATCGTTGCTTTGGGTGGTTGTACGATTTTGGTTTGATTGTTATGGCATGCTAGGATGGGTCTCGGGGTGTCGACTCATGGTACGTGCAATCGAGTCTAGGATGATAAGCATTGCGTGTTTAGAATTTCCGAAGCTTTACTTGTCCCGCAGGTACACGGACCCACGGACGGACCCTGGAACGGGGTCCGTGCCTTTGTTCCTTTTGGAGTGCATTTTTTCAGAGTCTACACGAACCCCCACACGGACCCTGACACGGGGTCCTTGTCCACCTTCCCTTTCGAGCTTTTTCACCTGAGTCTACATGGACCCCTACACGGAGGTAGGCACGGGGTCCGTGTCCTTCACAATTTTGGGAAAAATCTTATACTATGCTTGGAGGTTCGATGTCTTGGTTTAGTACAATGGTTTACAAGGTCGAGTCACGGGAATTGTAGAACGTCCTAAGGGATTAAATGAGCTCGTGAGTAAGCTTGATTATTATGTCTAAGTGTATCAGTTAAGCATTCGAATTCATGTTAGAATGTGCAGCAACGGCCCCGATCGAAGTCCAATGAATCCCTCAACGTCAAGTAAGTATGTTGACGTGCAAGAAAATATTTTAAGTTTTTGAGGTATGCTAAATGTCTTGTGACCAAATTGAATGGGTTTGGAAGTCGGTGAACGTGGCCGAGGACCTCTCCACCCCGTTAAATTATGAACGGGTTAGATCGTGGTTGGAAAGCGTTAAATTATGAACGGGGACCAACCAGCCCGTTAAATTATGAACGTGGATCTCATGTATGTGGCAGTTGATACGTCCCTGTCAGCCCAGTACTGTGGTTTGTCTGATCAAGCGTTTATTATGTATGGGTCACTTGCTTTGAAACATCCTCTACGCAAAATGAAATCATGTATGTTTAAGTATGAACAAGTACGCAGGCATGTTTATGAAAGTTTCTAAGTTATGGCACGTCTATGTATGTATGCAAGTTCAAGTTCAATTCAATCCAAGTTTCAAGTATGTATGTTCTATTTTAAAGTTGCATGCGATTTTATTATGTATTACTTGCTATTTCAGTTTATACGTGTTGAGTCTTTAGACTCACTAGACTTGATCGATGCAGGTGAGGATGATCATGACGAGACGAGGGGTGGGGACCAAGGAGCCGGCTTGGACTGAGCAGAAGGCTAGACCCGAGGACCGCCCACGTCATTTTAAGATTTTAAGCATGAAAATATTAATACTCTGATTTTATGCTTTGGTTGCTAGACATTTTGAACAAGCCTCTCTTTTAGCAAAGTTTTATTGGTGAATGGATGATGTAGTGACAACCGTATTGATTTTATTTTCGTATTCAAGAAAATTTTTAATTCTTCCGCAAATTTTAAGTAGTAGAGTACGGTTCGTTACACACCATATAGGTTAGTTTTTGGTAAGCATTGTTATTTACTGATTGAACTTGAATATAAAGCTTATTGAACAATTAATGCATTTAATAATAATTTAGATGATGCATCTAAATTAAAAAAATTATAATTAAATGAACTTGAAGAATTAAGAAATGATGGATATGAAAATTCAAATATTTATAAAGATAAAGCTAAAGTCTTTCATGATAAAAATATTATGAGAAAGTCATTTGAAATCGGACAAAAAATTTTACTTTATAATTCTCGTTTGCATTTATTTCCAGGAAAACTAAGATCGAGATGGTCAGGACCATTTATAGTTAAATTTATTTATCCTCATGGTGCTGTTGAGATTGAAAATCCTAAAAATAATGATGTGTTTAAAGTTGACAGCCAAAAACTTGAGCCTTTTACAGAAAATGAAATTCTTAATGATGAGTTTTTATGCCTTTATATGATCCACAATAGTTGTTTGATATTTTCATTTTGTTTTTGCATATTCTAGTTCATTTTCCGGTTAAGTGGCCATAACAGTACTCCATGACTATCTAAGTCGGTTTCTTCAGTTTCTCCAAAATAATTAAAATATAAATAAATAATAATAATAATAATAATAATATGGATGCTTGTATTATGAATTTTCATAAATATTTTTCTTGTTTACCTGATAATGCGTTGAAATTTTTTTATAAAGATAGATGTGAACGACTATGGTTGATGATGTCATATGACATACCTAATGTTGTCCGTTTGATAATTGAAGCAAAAGTCCGATTGGTTGGGAAAGCAAGTGAAATAATAATAAGATATATGCCAGAATTTGGTAAAAATACATATGCCAAAAGCGAAGAGCTAAGCGTATAGGCAGATGTCATAAATGTGCAAGGTGGAATTGTAAGGGGAAATGCAGAAATGTTGGAATGACATCAATGAACAGAGAAGATTAAATTTTATTCATTAAGAATGGTTTGAGTAAAGAGCCTTTGGATAATTTTCTAGAGGTTCTTGATACGCATTCTAGTGTATACGTGCAAAATGAACTTCTTAAACTATGATGGCAATTTCAACATGAGGAATATCAATATGGACAATTGAATCAGCCGTACAAAGATCCTACTGTAGCAACACATATCTATTTAGACAAGTAATATTTATAGATATATATATATATATATATATATATATATATATATATAACTACAACAAAAATGGCTTTTCGCACCGCGCAAATTTCTTTTTCGTGGCGCACATTGCACGCTGCACAACTGCAAGCTGTTGAAAGTTCAAGATTATCTGTGGCGTGCGCACGCCGCGGATACTGTTATCCGTGGCATACATGCGCACGCCGTTAATATTATTATCTGCGGTGTGCATACGCATGCCGTTAATACTATTATCTGTAGTGCGTACATGCACTCCGCGGATACTATTATCCATAGTGCGCGCACGAACGTTGCGGATAATATTATCTGCAGCGTGCAATGTACGCCATTAATATTCATATCCGCAGCATGCAAACAAATTCTACATCGTTCGTTTGCAAGTCGATAAAATCAAATTCGTTAAAAAAAATCAATCGAATGGACAAAAACGATAAACCAAAATTTTACAAAAAATTTAGTGCAACTTTAAGTTTAATTAAGACAAAATTGTTAAAATTCATTGTTTTTCAGTATATCAAAACAGAAAGTCTGAAAATCCAAAGCAAGATACGGAATATGTAACAACTAGCTGGTACATATATAACAATGATTAAACTTTCAATACATGAAAATCAGTAGAATATTTATCAATCACACATACTATAAATTTAGATAATCATGCTACCAGTTCTTCCTATCGCGTCCTCAAGAAACTGCATTTCACCATTTGATCGAATTAGGTCCACCTTCTCCACCAAAACCTTGTCGACCCAAACTTTCCAACGAGATCTACCAAGAACAACGTGATACAATTTTGTGACGTGATACAATTTTGTGTTTGGATCTGTGGATGCAATTCGACCTTCTGCAACAACTAATTCATCAGCACATCAATGAAGCAGCTTACATGTATTAGCACGGATATCTTCAAGACTCACATTCCTCAAACTTGACTGTAAATAAACAATGAAAAGTTATTGCATCAACTATGTCTATTTTTGTAACAATTTTGCGGTTTAAGAATACATAATTAAAAGATAATTACCTGAGAAACATGATCAAATTTCCATTTTTCTTGGCACCAATATCGATATCACCATTACTATCAACTTCATTCCTAATACCGCTACTAATACCACCACTAGCAACCTAATTTTACAATCAAATCGTGTCAAGCGATGTAATAATGATAATTCAAAAGTATTTAAGTGTGTATATATACCAAACATATTTTTTATATGTTGTTTACTTACTAACTTGTTCTTGCTGATTTTGTTGATTCATGCATTGTAAAAACATGGACCTCATTTCTTGCATTTCTAGCTGATTTGGTTGCATTTGTTGTTGAAGGCTTTGTACCATAGTTTGAAGTTATTGAACAGTTCCATTTTGTTTCACAGAAGCTCCAACTTTCGATGATGTAACTCCGACGCCCATTCCGCGCACTCTACCCCGAGCTTCCTTGCCAAACACAAGGCTAATTGCATCATCAACAATGTTAGTTGTGTTTTGAGATTCAGGTGGACATTCTTGTATTTTTTTATGCAAAAAAAAAAAAAAATTATGAGCAAACACAATAAAACCGAGAAGGGGATTTCAAATAACAGATAATGCACTCTCCATTCCCATAATATAGAAAAACAGATAATGAAGCTTCGTTGCTACTAGAAGACCACCAAAACCACTTAAGCTCTGGGTAAGATACCCCAAATTACAGCTAGTACACATTACCTCCTAGAAAGAGGCAAAGGCCTATTCACAGATTGATCATGTTGCCAATTATGAAATTCCTAATCGTGATATAATACGAGTAAGCATTTATAATAAGATTATTGATCAAGTAATTGATATTTCGCAAGTTGTGAGCAGTGATAAAATAAAGTGAAAAATCAGAAGGTTAACCCCACGAAAAGAAACAAATTTTAGAGTTACAACTTCGTCCTCAAATCATATATTCTCAACAATGTGAAAATGTACAAATGTGACAATAAGTGATTTACAAAGGGACTCAACTCCTGTGAATATAATTTTATTTAGTGCATTCCTAATTTGAATCTAAATCGTGATAGCTGACAAAATATGTTTAGGACATCATAAATAAATTAGATGAGTAACTGAACTTTCCCCAGATTAAATTGATGTTCCTATAATAGAGAGCTTTCAAACTTGTTATATTCAACAAAATAAGGACTACAAACAAATTTTCAAGAATTAAATTGAACTTTATGTAATGCATTAACCATTTATTGATTGCGAAATCTCAATAAGCCTGATCATAAAATCCTCGAGTTTAGATTTTTTTAAAGAGAAAAATACTTGAGTTTAGAGCTTGTTGCGTGATTTCTTGATTGCTCGCAAGCGCACGATATCAAGTTATAGTAAAATGTAAGTAGAGTATCGTTCCCACTGAGGAATGTAAACTAAAAGTATATCAATGCTTGTAATTAAAATAGTCTCAACTTTATTTAAAAAAATCAAAAGAGATTTGGTTTGCTTAATCGAATTAATTGAAAACAAAGAATTATTCTAATCACCGAGTTGAGAAATAACAATGAGATAAAGTATCTAGAGATATGATTTCACCAAGTTTCCATGATAATTATTCCCAGTTAAATTTATATTCATGAATTTAAATTATTTAATGACCAAGAACACTTAATTATTTCATTCCCCCTTTCCCAAGTGACGAATAAAATGTATCAATCAAACTTCGATTCAATTATTCTAATAAAATCTAAGTTTAATTAATAAATGCAAACAATGTTCTTACCTAAGACTCGCTACAGTTATACGCCTTCCGAACGATATAAACATTCAACGATATGTCTCTAATGATCTATAATTCTAGTCCCTCTCCCGAGTTGTAGAATTAATCAAACAACACACAATTTATGGCCAGTAAATTGTAGTAAAATAACACAGAGAACACAATTAAACAAGAGCGGAATTCAATCAAATAAATCATTCTCTAGAACAATCATCGTATCAACAAAGTTACGTCATTCTTTAGACTAGAAAATTAGTTCATGACGAATTCTAAATAAGAAAAACACATATTCGAAGGCTTAGACATCGAAATACAAGAAAATATAGAAAAAACGAAGGAATAGATGACAAATCCGAAGTATCGTCTCCGTCCCCAGATCCGGCTTTCTTCATATTTGTGATTGTTCTTTGTACTCTGGATCTTCGTCTCGTGTCCGCGCCTCTTTCCCGTGTGTTTTTCTCTTCAAAAAAGGCTTTTTGCTCGTATCTCTCTTTCCCAAGACGGCTCCCCGTTTCTGACCTAATTCGCGGCTTTATATACTTTTCTGGACGCACGGCGCGCGCGGTTGCGCGTGAACTCGTGCTGTCGCGCGCATCATTCTGGTCGCTGGCTCTTTTCTGCGCGCGTGGGGCTGAGCTCGATATGGCGCGGTCACGCGCGCCTCTCGGGTTTTCTGTTGCTTCTGTGCGCGCGATCTAGCGCGACCGCCCGCCAGTTTCTGGTCTCTTGCTTCTATTTGTGCGCGCACCGTTGCGCGTGAAGTTGCGCGGCCGCAGCGCGCACCTTTGTTTTCTTGGTCCACTTGGCTTCGTTTCCACTTTTTCTTCATACCTGAAATGACAATCAAAATAAGCCAAAAACGCATAATTCCGTTCGAAACTAACATAATTCAATATGGATTCTTATATAAATTAAGTATAAATCTTGCACTTATGAGAGCTCCCAACAAAACATTTACCCCAACATCTATGCAGTCCCTGTATATTGGTTGATATTCAAAGAATATTTATTTGAGTAAATTCAGGGCAAGGAAGAATACTAAAGAAAGCTAGTATTTGCTGTAAAAAGTTTATACACAGCAGCTTATTCGAGTATTTTCTAAAATCACATGACAGTAAAAAATTCAATGAGATTTTAAAATGAACTCGACAACAATACGTACTTCCACGAGTATGAATCGTGAAGTGCAGTTCACTAAATGTACTCGATTTTTTTAAATATAAATGACTCCTTTAACGTCTCCACACACACCCACTTCGCTCTCAATACTATTGTATTTTTGTGATAATAAAATTTTCACACAAATATCACATGCAGAGATCATTTCATCGCCTAGACTCTAGATCATCTAAGTACATTCATCCAACTCTTTCTGTTTCAATTTTGATAACCAACAACTATCAAAACAATCACCTTAATCACCCAATTCTGGAAAGAACTTTTGATTTTGGTGAAAACATTTAATCATCTTCTCAATAAGAGGTTTACTAGAATATAGAATTTTAGCTCATAACAGCTATGGCTGTTAAATTTTTTGGAAAATTGTGTTTAATATTTTAAAAATAAGATATTTATTTTATTATCATTTTCTCTCCAACAGCTTGAGTACTAGGCTCCCCATTTTTTTCCTTGTGGCTTTCATTCCAAACTTGCGACTCGTAATTTTTGTATCTGCCGGGCTTCTATTTTTCTTTAATATAGAAATATATACAAAATCGTTAGAATATAATTCAAGATGTATATATCATAACTAATTACATAAATTATTGAAATAAAAAAATTTACCATAATGTGAGTCAAACGAGCATGACCTTTCCGACTCATTGTGTGAATGTGATCTTGTTTTTTCCTCATCGCTCTAAATATTTTACTATTTTCCTGAGATTATTTAAAATCGCATAATCAAACTGTTAAAAAGATTCAAACTTAGTAGTCTCTTGCCCAACTAAAGCAACACAACCAAAATATAAGGATTCAAGGAAATTCAATACATTATAGCTCATTTGTATCAAGATTTTAAGTTAAAGATGAAAATCTCGATCAAAATACAAAACCGAATAATAATTTAAATTGAAAAGCATAACTATATAATTAAATCGCAAGATCAAAATTCACTTAATAAATAATCAATAAATCATCAAATCATTATACGAAACTGAAAAAGAAAGAAAATGGTGCCTAAAGAACAGAGAGAAACAGTGAGAAGGCCAGATGTCCTGTGTGTGGCAAATAATGCATGTGACAAGTAGTCTCGTCGTGGCAACAACACAATACATTAACCACAAAGATCTAAATAGCACCAACAAATTGAAAGGTAAAGCAAATGTACTAAGTGACCAAAAAAGAGTCCAGAAAAATTCTTATTTGAAAGTTAGGTGATAATGTCCTCTGTACAAACAAGTCCCACTGATTTTGGTCCATAAATTCAGGCTTCAAAAGATTGAGATCTCGTGACGCCTAGTCGACTTGTATTAGCTTCTTGTACAAGTATTTTCAATTTGGATTTCCTATCAGTGCCACAATTTAGCCAATTTTCAAAAAATTGATTTTTTTTCACAATCCTCAATTTTGTAAGTTAGTTGTACATTAAATAACAAGAAAATATGTCAACATTTTGTTATGAAAATGGAAATGAAAAATTAACTAATTAAATATATTACCTGAAGACAACTTCACATCATATCCTTCACTTCTTCGCTTATGTCATTCCATCTATCTAATGTATAAGGCACAAATTCTTTTATCATGCAACCTACGAAAGAAGCGTACTTCACTGAATTATCTCTAACCGCCTGTCCAAACTCATTAGACTCCAGTTCTTTACGCTTGTCTTGGCCACTAACCATTTTCAACTTTGATGCAGCTCGTCCTTTTTTCATATTTGTTTTCTCATCATTATAATTGGTTCTTTACCATGCAAATCATGTTGAATTAGCTGAATTGTTAGAATCCATTCTCGATAACCTATTAGATATATTTTCCTGTAAAATGGAAAAAAAGATACATTGAAATATACTAGTGTGCTTTAGTAAAATAAAACAAGATTTAATGTCTCACCTGAATTTCATCAACAGATCCTTTGCTACGTTTTTTTGGCCATTTTGCTAATTTTTTGAATGTTACTTAATGACCTGATAAACATGTAATATGACATGATGCATCACTGAAAATAAACAAGCAAACAAATATATTTAAACACTAAATAAATAGTTACGTAACTTTAGAAAAACATGTATCAATCAAAATAAATAACTGTAAAATCTATTGCTGAAAATTTCAGTCACGTCTCAGTCACATCGATTCCCTCACACTCATTCCTTGAGTACGGTTCTTTTTCAGTAATGTTAATATCAAGTAGGGACACATCAAGAGGTGTTGATGATGTATAAACATCTTCTTCAAGCATATTCATGTTATGAATACCCCGAGGCGGTGCTTTTAGCAACACATACCAATTTGTTTCATCATTGTCCCTGAAATAGAATACTTGCTTTGATTGTGATGCTAAAATTAAAAGATCACTTTCAAAAGTTTTTAGTCCTTGGTGTAAGTTGACCAGTGTAAACTAAAGGGGATCGGTTACGGTGCCCAGATGCGCAACGAAAGTTTCAAAAATGATTTTCAACAAGTGAAAAACGAGCACCCACTAATAGTGTAGCAAATAACATAACACAAAAATATGTCATACATAGTGTGTCGAGAGAAATATACCTATCAATCTTAAAAGATTGATGATAGCTCCAACTTAGTTGTCAAACAACTAAGCTCTTCAAAAGATGACAATCTATAAGTCTCCTTTGAGCACTCCTTGCTCAAAATAAAGCCACCACCAACAAGCTAGTTCCCCTCTAGTTTTGCACTAGAAAAATTAGAGGATTTTTCTTTGAGAAGAGAGAGTTTTCTCAACAATTGAAGAAAGAAAAATTGAAGGAGAAAAGGACTTGAAATTTCGTCCAACTACTATACATGGAGTAAAAGGGAGACTTTTCTTGGTTATGAGAAAAGTTGTTGTGTTCCAAAAGCATGTCATGCCTTGGATATTGAAAAAGTTGTCTCTCAACCTTTCACCTCCCATGCATGCAGTTCTATTTGGGCTTGTAACAATTACAAGGCTCATGGACTTTAATTTAATTGTCTCAAACAAACTTGAGACCAATTAAACCTTACTTGATTTTACTCAAGCCCACTAGTTGAATAATTATTTCTAATTGGGATCTACAAGGCCCAATGTTGTTTAATTAATTTAACACTTGAATTAATTTAATTATTTGGACTCTACTAGGTCCACTAGTCCTTAATTAATTCAACACTTGAATTAATTTAATTTAGTCCATAATAATGTTTATGAAAATCAGAATTTTCAAATACATTATTTATTTGGTCAACTTTTAATTTAGGAACACTTCCTCAAATTAAAAGTTACATTTTCCTTATAGAAGTCAAACTTCTATTTTTATTTACGCTTATAAACTCCTTTATAAGCCGTTCAACACATTGAACTATTTTTCTTCTCAACGACATCTAGAAAGCTAGTACTTGTGTGGCCCTCAATGGTTCAATGATACAACTAGCTCTGGTTTCACATCTCAATGTGATTCGGGACTAAACATGTCCTTATATGAGCATACCCTAGTTGCTCCATTCTTAAATATCAACTCCTTGATAATAAGAACGTCAGAACTCAAGTCTGATAGTACCAAACCAATCATGTTAAACGCCTAGCAGCATCGCTTACATGATTCCCTAGGTATCAAGTGATAGTGCTTGCAAGAACAAATCTATTATGGTTAGCGTATGGTACGGTCCCTTCATCTCGTATATCCCGACCGATTCCACAACTATTGGTATATCGAGAGCTGTCAAAGAATCGATACTATGTGTTATGTCGTAGTTGCATCGATGGTGTAATCTATGAACCCCTTTCATAATTACCACCATACTCTGATCAGAGATTTCATACTACATATACCTGTGATCACATAAGATATCCATACCCAAAGGTAAGCGGTGAATTCCAGACTACAATGCATCGTCTCCTATATGTTTCGACAAAACACCTAACCTTGCCAGTTGATGACCCCATGAGAGTCGGTAAACAAGTCAAAGTGTAATGCTAGCACATAGAGTCTCAATGTTGTCTCGGGTCATAAGGACTAATGGTGTACAACCATAAACTAGGACGTTTCCACTCGATAAGTGAGAACCACTTGGAAAGTCCTTTATGGAGGGTTGTTCAGTGCACTCTACAAGGAGCACCTATCTGCATATTCGGACATCACAATGTACCCTACCAATGAAACATGGTACTCATATCGCAGATACTAGTCTCAAACTCGAGCGGCCTATATCCTTCTTAGCGGTGGCTGAATCGACTAGGAACTGTTTAGAATATACAGTATTGCAAATATGAGTTTCATGTTACTCATCATATGAGCATCTCATATTCTTTCTACTATTTGTATATTCAAGGACTTTATCTATGCAACTAGCATGGGTATACAGATAAAGAAGTGTCAAAACAATAATTTCAAATATTATTAAAATAAAGACTGTTTATACATAGAGTTTCATTGTGAACACTCAGCCAACACTTGGCTCGACGTGCACCTACTCTAACAAAAACCATCTTCAATCTTGATACCGGTTCCAGGATTGGCCCAATCACACCTAAAAACAGGCACTTTGAAAGAATAGTAGTATAGCAAAACAATATCTCGTATAACTCCATAGTGTCATAGTATTCCTACTGTGTGTGAATTATCATTAGCATTAGATTGACAAACAATATCGGCTTCAATTGAAACACCACTATCTTTTGTCGACCTTCCAACATCAATTATGTGGAACCGATGTCCATTTACAATATATCCCGTATAAGATTTAACGTGCTTTCTTGGACCATGTGATAGCCATTGAATTCGGTCCGAAGAGTTAATATGATCCTATTTTGATTACCATTCAGCTAATGTTTCCATATGTTGCTTTTGTAACAACGTTTTATTACTTAAGAAACGATGATCTGTTTGTTTAAGCTTGTCAATGTGCATCCTAATTAAAATCATTGAATAAAGATGTTAGAATACACAAGATATGTAATAAATCAAGACTAACAGTATGAAACTAACTACACTCATTGTAAGTAAGGTTCAACTTCTGCAGTATTGAACAACACATATCGATGTGCAGCTTGTAACACGTGATCCTCTAAAATCTTTTCTTTCTCTCTAGAAATTGGGTGACCTTCTAATAATCCATCTTCCAAATCATCGTTCCTATTAGAACGAACACCAATACTAGAATCATATTTTATATAAGCACTACAAAATGTCATTCGTTCTTCTGCGAGGTAACAATCAGCTATACAACCTTCCGGTCTTGCCCGGTTCTTCACATACCCTTTTAGTTTTTTCATAAATATAAATCACAAAGCAAAATTCACATGAAAGAAGTGTTGATAGCAAAATCTAAATCATTTTATTATATAAAATTTGTCAAAAAAATTAATGATTACTTAATACCTTTCAAATGGATACATCCAACGGAATTGGACTGGCCCACACAAGCGAAGTGAACCAAGATGGTAAAAAAAGCTGGTGGAAAATACCTTTCCAATATGCATAGAATTTCAGCAATATTGTCCTTGAGTTGTTCTAAATGGTTCCTGTCTAATACTCTTTGACATAATTCATTGTAAAATGCACCCAACAGAAATATAGCATTGCATGGACCTTTCGGTAGAAGATCTCTCAATGCTACTGATAGCAATTGTTGCATCAGAACATGACAATCATGTGATTTCAGCCCAATAAGCTTACGTTCTTCTATAAAAACACAGTTACAAATATTTGAGCGATATCTATCGGGTAACTTTATTTTCTTCAACTAGAGCAAAATACATCCATTTATTTTTTAGACAGTGTGTACTGGGGCAGCAGGTAAATGATATTTATTTTCTCCTTTTTTTTGAGAATGTAATTCTTGTCTAATTTTTTAATGTACCAAATCTTTTCGAGCATTCACACCATCTTTATATTTTTTCTTTAGGTTTAACAATGTGCCTATGATATTCTCACAGACATTCTTTTCAACATACATCACATCTAAGTTATGACGTAGCAGGAGGCCGTAAAGATAACCATCAACAAGTTTCATAGTGTTTGTTCAAAATATTTCTAACAATTGAGGAACAAAAAATAAAAAAATTTGCAAAAGCTAATGAATAGAGTGTAAAATAACTTACACTCCAATATGACAAATTGAAACAAATTGACTTTTTCTTCCACCTTTGAACTGATTTTTGTACTTCTTTTGAAATATCCTGCTTCTTCCTCTTTTTCTTCAATGTGTTGACAATCTCACCCTTCTGCTTTTTACCCCAGTCATTTTCAATATCATTCAATGCATCGGTAATTTCTAACCCATTCAAAGGTCTATGTTTCCGTTTACTCTCTTTTTTCCCATTAAACCACCTCTTTCTCTGACGAAATGGATGATTAGGAGCAAGAAATCTACTGTGGCCTAAGTATGAAAACTTTCTACTATACTTAAGCCATATAGAACATATGTTTTCACCACATATTGGGCAACCGAGTTTCCCTTTTCTGGCACATCCAGCTAGGTTTCCATAAGCTGGAAAATCATTGATTGTCCACATCAAAATAGCCTTCAGATTGAAAATTGACTTGCTAAATGCATCATACGCCTCCACACTGGTGTCCTACAACTCCTTCGAATCCTCCACAAGGTGTTCCAAGTATACATCTATATCATTTCCCGGTTGCTTCGGACCTGGAATCAGTAATGTCAGCATAAAATTTTCCTTTGTCATGCACAACAATGGAAGAAGGTTATAATTGACCAAAATAACTGGCCAGCAACTATATCTGGAACTAAGGTCACCAAAAGGGTTGAATCCATCTGTTGCAAGACCAAGGCGCAGATTTCTAGGATCTGATGCAAAATCAGGCAACTTATGATCTATTGTATCCCAAGCTACTGAATCAACATGATGATACATCATATGATCTTGAATTTTGTGTTTGGAGTGCCAAATCAACTCTTCAGCCTTTTCTTTTGATTGAAACATCCTTTTCAGTCTTGGTATCAGTGTAAAATACCATAAGGACCTTTTCAGGAACTCCTTTACAAACTTGGTGGTGACTTTGTCTATCTTCTATCTTGAGGATCAACACTTTGGACACGAGTCCAGATGTTGAAGCTCCTTTCTGAATAGACAACAATCATTTGGACAAGCATGAATCTTCTCATATCCTAAATCAAATGGTTTCAACAACTTTCTCATCGTTTAAACAGTTTCTGGAAGTGTGTTGTTTTCTGGAAGCATGTCACCTAATATCTTAAGGAGCTCATTGAAACTATTGTCTGTGTGACCATTAGTAGACTTGTAATTGTATAGTGTGACGACCGCCGACAACTTTGTGTAAGATGTACAACCAGGGAAGAGAGGAGTTTCCACATCTTTTAATAAATCATCAAACTCATAATCCTTTGCCTCAGATATAGTGTGTGTCCAACCTCTTCTTCCGACAAAAAAACATCCTTATATAAGTGATATGCCGCCTCTCTACTTTCATCCTCTTTCTGAAATCCTCCTGAACTACCTTCAGCTTGAGATTGTGAGTTATAAGTTTCAACATGGAAGACCCAAATAGTGTAAGAAGGATCGAACCCCTTAATAATTAAGTGGTCGTAAACTTGGTCAAATTTCATATACTTCTTATTTTTACAACGCTTGCAAGGACATAAGATTACTTCACGTGTTTTTGCATAGTTCCTAGCTTGTGCTATAATTTTTTTTACACCTTCTTGATATTCGGGTACAAGCCTAGAAGGCAGATGCATGCATTCCTTATCCATCTCATGAACAAACTTTTTTCATTTGTATAAAATAATTATGAGATTTTATCAACACACACACACACATATGCACACGATGATAATTTAATTTATATGATATAATTACTTAGGTGTGAGATGTTATCCCAAATTTTCTTTTCCAAAATATTCTTAACATTTTTATAAGAGAACACCACATAATAAATTAAAAAAACTTAAATACAAAAAATTTATTCATACATCATTATATTTTAAACAAATAAAAATCATGTGTCAAAGTAGTATTTACCATCCATGTCAAAATAATACACACAATTAATATTTATACCTGCACACAGATTGAACACACTTCATAACTCCAGCAGTGTTAGCTAGTCCAAACAATACCTCCTGTATAAGTAAGTGTTCATAGTATTACAAGAATGGCGAGTCACTCCAATAGTGTTAGCTAGTCCAAGTAAAATATTTTTTATAAGATTTTTTTTTCACAAATTATGAATTCAAACATCAATACTACACAAAATAAATTTGACACATTCAAAATATAGTTTATCCATGGAATTTGAAACATTAAAGTGCTGTTTACATAATCTAATAATCTCAGACGCATATGAATTAAATTTATCTTTTAGAATTCTATTTTTTATACAAGTTTGATCAACCATGAACATATGAATGGTTGAATTTTGTACAATGAACATGTATATTGTAAGGGCAGGCAAGCATTCATGATATATTATGCATTCTATCTGTACACCCTACAACATTCAGCCAATACACATGAGTTATGATCATCGATTCGTCTTCGAAGAGTCGACCACCAGCATCCACAATGCGTTTTTTTATGGAAACAAAACTAAATCTAGTCCAACACAAGGATCCCAATTACTACAAACACAAACACGTAACAATACATTATCAAAGATCACCATTTTTTAAAATCCTGATAACATTTCAAGATCAATTATGTTCATACCAATCAAATTACATTAATAATTTGCGGAAGATCCAACGATTAATTTGGTTGAAGAGAGTGACATGCAGATGCTAGCCATTTTCATGGAAACAAAAACTACTTCCTTTAAATATTCCAACAAGTACAACCCGATAATTTCCAAGCACTTGCCATAAGATCTTTTATTTATGTTTATTTTAAAAGTAAATATTTAAATGAACATGTTTTCAATGAAGCTTAACTGCGATTAAGTTAAGCACATCAAAATATTAGCATATGCACGTAAACAAAAGTGAAACCTGAAATATTTCAATTTGATACACGAGATAAAATTACGCAATCCTATGTAAAATTTTGAGAGAAAAATGCGGTATAACTATGATATTTTGGTAATAGTTTCCGGTGTTCCGTTTTCTGGCATAAAATAGCGAGAAAGAAACGATGGAACGGCAAATGCAAACATGAGGCAAAACAATGCCAGAAAAGCAACATACCAAGCTTGATGGGGAATGCCCAGCAAAAGTTCATTACAAACTGCCAGGAAGATTGAGAAAAGTTGAGAAATTCGTAGAATTCAACAAAATATGGATTCGTGGATAAATATTCAGATAAATGCATGCATGAAACATCTATTGCATCAAGAGAAGATGTTACAAAAGATGGAGACGACGAGATGTCATAAAACCATGTACATCGTTGAGCAATCATGGAAAAGTCTATGTTGAACTTCCAAAACATTGATGAATCACATAAGGGGAGTCGCGGACAAAAAAACAGAAATATTGCTCTCCTATACAAGGAGTTGTTGGAAGTGATGAACTGCATATCCCTCGCATGCAAAACAGTGTTGGATCTCAGTTTTCTACGCGCCCAAACGCAGCAGAAGTTTAAAATTTTTTATTTTATTTTGACAATGAAAATATATTTGTGTTTGGGCACTTGTATGGTTTAATGAATCAATATTCAAAGGGCATAAGAATTTTATACCTTTAGTGATTAAATCACTTGGCTCCAACTAATCCGGTATTACGGATCTAGCTCTTGATGAATCCCTACGAACTTTCTTCAAAAGCTCCTTTGTTTATTCTTCTAATTAGGTCCATGACTAGATGGTTTGATCATCTTCTAAATTGCACTAGAAATTTAGAAGATATTTTTCTTTGAGATCGAAAATTTGAGAGGCGGCTCAATCTCCTTTTGCAAAGAGGGTGGCCGAAATACTGTGGAGAGAAGGAGGAGGTTTTTCGAAAATTATGGTGTGTTGTGGAGGCTAGGGTTTAATTCTCCTACTTAAATAAAGCCTCTATGACCTAATTACCATAAAATAATACATGGGCCTGTTAAATAACATTAATGGGCTTGATTAATTAATCGAACTAGTCCAATTAGTTTAATTAATCAAAGTCCATTAAAACTTTAATTATTTAGTATGTTGGACTTGTACTCCTACAAGCCCATTAAACATACTTTCCATTATATTCAATTTATTATTTAATAAACTCAACTTTTGAGCTTGATAAATTAAACTTTATAAATTAAATATTTGAATTTATTATTAAAATTATAAATTCAACTCCTTGAATTTTATCACCTCCAAAATTTAATATTTAATAAACCCAACTTTTGAGTTTAATAAATTAAATTCTCAAATTTTATAAATTCAACCATTTGAATTTATTCTCTCCATATTTCATAAATTCAACTCCTTGAATTTACTATCTCATAAATTCAACTCCTTGAATTTATTTTTCTCAAAGTTTAATTATCATAAATTCAACTACTTGAATTTACTATATCATAATATAAATTCAACTCCTTGAATTTATTCTCTCAACGGGAACAAACAATCCAGTGCTTGTGTGACCCTCAATGGTTCAGGGATACAGCTAGCCGTGGGTTCACAACTCTTTATGATTCAGAAAAATATTTATTCTTATTTAGGCTTACCCTAGTTAGCTAAATTCTTTTCATCAACACCTTTATTAAGAATGTCAGAACTCATTTCTGATTGCATTCATCGGATCATGGTAAGAGCGTCTAGTAGCATCGCCCTATGATCCCCTAGGTATCACTGATAATGCCTGCAAGAACCAGTCGATTATGATTAACGTACAATACGGTCCCTTCATCTCATATATCCCGATCGAATCTGCAACAATTGGTTAATCGAGGGTTGCATAATAATTCGATAACTATGTGATAACTATAAATAGTGGCATCGCATGTACGGTTGGAGAACTCCTTCTCTAACGTATATCTCATACTCTAGCCAGAGATTCAACGCACTATAATTTCATCAGATCACATATGATATCCACACCCGCGGGTGTGCGGTGAATCTCCGACTACAATGTACTGGCTCTTATATGTGTCGCAACTGTACCCAACCTCGCCACCTGATGACTCTCCTGGAGCCGGTACCTCTCGATGAATGATAACCACTTGGAAAGTCCGAGGGAGGGTTGTTCGGTATAATCATCATATGACTATCCATCTTCATGTTTGGACTTCTCTGTGCCCTTACCAAGAAACGCAGTACACAACATCACAGATGCTAGTCTCGAGCTCAAGCGACCTTTATCCATGTTTTAGGCGGCTGAATCGACTAGGAACAAATTTAGATCATACAGTATTTACAAACGAGTTTCAACATCGAATTACGATTCATTTGTGTTAAAGTATAATCAAGGTCTTTATCTATGTTTGATAACATGTGTATACAGATAAAGAAATAACAAACCATGAAATAATGAATTATATTAAAATAAAGATTGTTAATTACAATTGAGTCAATAAAATCCCTAGCCAACAGTTGGCCTGCAGGGTATCACTCTAACAAACAGTTCATGCACTAAAAACCCACCTCCTCTAAAAATGCAATAAGCTGAAACCCCCCTATGTATCTAAAAATGTTGCTCACTGACATTGAACAATGACAATTACCTTTTAATATACTTTATGTAAATTGCGGATAACCAAATGCAATGCCCATTCTAAAACCAACTGATGAATGAAGAACCCTATGTTGAAGGCGGAAAAGGCGGATGCTTCGAGATTTTTAAGGATTAAATCCATACTCCCCTGCTGTATTTTAATATTCTCTGTTTCAGGCTAAAAAAAACTCGTCCACCCGAAGTTCTTAGAAAAATTTCTTCATAAATATCAGTCTTTCAACTTGAAGGAGCGACAGAGCCATGAAATTAAGTCAAATAAAAACAAAGAAAAATCTAGTTGTCATATTAATCAACGTAGCAGCATAGCAACTGTAGAAGGATTAAATTTCACAATAAAAAAAAACAACAATACTCAACCATCAAGACCAAACTGAGCGAGCAGTATAATAAAACTTCTAAACTTACATTTACTGAAACATACATAAGATCAAGAAAATATATACCAACTATGAAATGGGAAAGATTAAAAAGAAGACAGAAAAAGAAACAGGGTTATTATAAATTTCTGAAATAAGGAGTATGGATTGCTAATATTAAGGGAAATTCTATAAATTTCTACATAACAGCAGGGGTGACAAGTGACAACATGCATAATAAGGAGGGAATTTTCAGCAAGATTTTTAATTTTTATAGACATGAGGGGCAGGGGTGGAGCCAAAGGCTCTTATACCCGGGCTTTAGTCAGGGTGACCCAATTTTTTTTTAAAAAAATTATATGTAAATTTTATATAAATTTGGAATATTATAATATTATTCCGGGTAGATCAATTTAATATATTAAAAGATTATAGAGTTTAAAATTTTAGCTCGGGCAGAGCCATATTTCTGGCTCCGCCAATGATGAGGGGCCCATGCCAATTAAAGTTTTAGAGGGAATAATCTGCCAACTGATTTTTTTAGTGGAGAATAACGAATTTCACAAGCAAAAATCGGGAAAAAAACATTTGAAGTTGGCAGAATGCAAAAGGAACTAACTGGTTGTGGGGTATGTGGGGGAGCTCAACAAATTCGTTTAAGAACATTTTGGCAAAATCCTTTCCTATGAAGAACAGAAGAAATTGTCATATGAAAAACTACCTCTGCAATTTAAGAACATTTAAGAACTCTACATCACAAACTACCTCAAATGACTGGAACATCGAATTTCATTTATAATTTCTTAAAAAATTGAATTTTTCGTCGATTCAACATGGCCAAACCCAAATTTCCAACCAACCTCTATTTCCAGGAAACATCCAAGCGACATTGAAAGCGATTGTTCCAAAATATTACACAATCGTGCAACGAAGGTCACATACCTTTCAGATTAGGGCATCTGATGACTTAAATCAACACTAGGGACAGAAGCGGCGCAGGTGAGGAGGTGGCGGCGAACATGGCGGGAAGTTAGAGGCAGCGAAGGGTTTTGGCAGAGAAAGTAGCGCATAGAAAAGAAGGAAAAAAATGGGGCATGGGAATAAAAATTGCGTTAAATGAAATTGGGTGCCCATTTTTTGCAGTGTGCAATATATGCATGCCGTGAATAATAATATTGACGGCATGCGATTAATGTACGCCGTTAATGTCTAGACACGATTTTTAAAATTTTTTTTTACTATTAACAGCGCACATAATTAATAGCGTGCCTTTATTGTGCGTTGTTAATAGTGCGCTGCGAAAAGCTATTTTTGTTGTAGTATGTGTGTGTGTCTATATATATATAATATATATATATATATATACACAATTTAATCTTGAAAATTTGACGTTAAAAGACCCTATTTTACAATTTATAAGAAAATTGGATAGGAAGCATATCCTCGACTCATAGAAGGCGTTGAAGTCATTACTGAACGTAAAATCAGAGGAAGATGTGAGCCACAATCACAACTATGCTGTATATATGTGTAACGTCTTCTCATTTTAAAATTCTACGAAAATTTTTTGTGCAATGGCCGAAACCATGCCTACATAAATACATAAAATTCGAAACATGCATTTTGTAAAATCAACCCACTGCTGAATAAAATAACTACAATTAAAATTATGAAAAGAGCAAGCAACCTAAACAATTACCATTTAAAAATATAAAACCTTGAGCATATTAAAATCTGTCAAAACCCTCGACAAAATAAAATATCAACAATTTAAAAAAGCTGTTTAAATGTATTCCCATAAAATCATATTCTTGCGGAAGAATACAAGGTCCTCGGGTTAACATGCGCCACCAGCTCCGTCCGTTCAGCCATCATCACCTCCAGTCTCCTGATCAAAATGCTCACCTGCATCATTCACATCTAGTGAGTCTAAGATTCAACACACTTGTAACGTTAATAGCAAGTACATATACTGTTGGGGATCGATATAGAGTTTAGCGGGGGGTGAATAAACTCGTTCATTTGACGATCGTTTTTGCAAAGGGCGCTAGAATCCTGTTAGAGATTATAACTAATCTTGTTCAAGAGTAAGTCCAGCATATCACAATAAAAAGTGCGGAAACGATCCGATGGAGTACGGTGAAACACAATAAAACAGTAGGCAGTAAAACAGTTGTTGTTTATGGAAGTTCGAAGATGAAATCTTCTACGTCTCCCCTTCTTCTGTTTCCAGAAGGTATCACTAAAAGACTTTGGGTTTTATAGTACAACACTTGTACACACCCACTTCAGCAGGACTTATTCTTTGCCTACTGAAACTCTTAGTTTCTCAACACAATATAACGAATACAACAAAGTTCTGGAAAAGACCCTTTTCCATATTACAAACTCTTCTCAAAGATATAATGATGTGAATATGTTTGTAGAGAGAGTAAGAAACAGTCAGCACAATATGATCTAAAAAGATCGGATAACTATTATGAAGCGTGTGCTGCTTTTCTGTATATTAAGCTTGAAGATGATAAGAAGTTCGGAGTGCTCAAATCAACGTTCGTACGTTAGAGAATGTAATCGTTATTTTTGGTAACCTATAAATGTCGTTGATCTTGTGTATTTATAGAAGTCTTGAATCCAAAGTCTATAAACAAAACGGCTTCTTTGACTTCTGATAGGATCAGCTTTATTACCTAAAAAGGTTCCTGCAAAAAGCTTCAGAACAATCAGTCTTGTTTCATACCACATTCGGTAAAACGTATTAAATGACTTTGTTCAGCATTAATGATGCATTTAATACTTGTACTTGGTAAAGTAACGGTAACATTTAATATATGTTTGATAGGTTCTGATTTAGCAAAAGTCAAGTTCGCTTCTGTTTTTCTAAGCTGATAGGTACTAAAAGAGTACTGCTTTGTTAAGGCGATCACGAGAACTTCTGCTTTTAACCTACCTTCTGGTTTACTGACGTGATCTACTGGTTTTGACTATCATTACTACAATTAAATTAAGTCTATCAATTTCTCCCTTTGCGGTGATGCCAAAACCTAGAAGTTAGTATGAAAGAAAAAGGTTATATAAAAAACATATAGTAATAATAACCAAATAATTGATGAGTAAATAAACAGTAGAGCAGAGTTCAAAAGAGTATTAATCAGAAAGATTAATCACTAGTCCCAATATCCTTGAATAGTGCATCATCATCCTGAAGATCTTGGCTTCTGAAAGATGATTCTGCTTGATGATGATTTCCTCCAGATCTACCTTCCTCTGTCCTTTCGTTTGTCCTACGTTCTGCTGCTTCCCCCTTTTTGGCTTCAATGCGAGTAAGAAATTCATCCATTCGCCCAGTAAGACTGATAATGCTATCATTAATAATCTCCAAAAATGGGACCCGATTCAAAACGCGATCATTAAGGGTCTGAAGAGATTGAGATTGGGACTCAATCTTGGCATCGATGGATTCAAGTTTCAAATCAGTGGCTTCAACTTTAGTTGAGATTGAGCGAAGAGACGACTCATGATCAGAGACAATTCGAATAACATCAGATTGACCAACAGCGATGTTGGCGTGACTAGACAAAACATTCTTCTTGAAAAGTTCGGATTCAACTTCAAGCTTAGCCAACGATTCTGCCATTTTAACAAAATGTTTTTTTATGCGTTCTCGGAAGAATTTGGTGGCGTTAACTTCACCAGCATTTTCAAAGGATATTGGTTTACGATCTCTGAAATTCTGTCAATATTTCGTTTCAGTATGTCAATCTCAAATTCAAGATTAAAGCGCTCTTCGTCTGAGGATGGAATTCTTGCTAGCATACATTATGAGATTTCAGCAAGATGCGCAATATGATCAATGCGAGATGGTGAATCAGTCGGAAGGACAACTAAGGTAGTAGAAGAAACAAGATCTGTTGGAGCAGTAGTAACAGCAGTAGTCTGTCGAGCAGAAGATCCTTCAGCAGCAACAGAAGGTTCAGGAAGTGCTCTTTCTTCTGGTTGCTTAGCTTCCATGGCCTCCAGTTGTTCAGCTGCTGGAATTTGATCATTCAAGATGGCTACTGTGGGGACCCGGGCTCTAACTCAATTGTCTTTGGGATTAATTGAAACTTTGCTAGAAAATGTGGGTCAAAATTTTGCTTTTTAACAACATAAACAAATGTATATAAATCATACATCAATGTTATCTCTATTTTATTTCAACAAACGTAAGTACATGTCTTGTTCTATTTAGTTTATACAAACCAGTGTTCTTAACAAACTACATAGTACAGGTAGAACATCTAGCTATATTCTACGCCCGAAATCACCACACTATCTCGATCTCTCATCTTTGTCTCGACCCTGATCCTGTCCCATCTGTTGTCATGCACACATACAGACACAACAACAGCCGGAAACTCCGGTGAGAACAAATCCCAGTAGAAAACATGTACACATGCATATACATAATATAAACCATGAATATACTACCATGAACATAATCAATAGCAAAACGTCCCATAGTCTATGAAACATAATCAATATAAGGCAAGCAACTCAAATCAAACTCATATCTTTGACTCGACTCATATCTAAGTCTAGGGATCCCGGTGTGAATAAGACGTAACAAGTCTCCCACCTACTCTCCCAATCGGGGTGACGGTACGTCTTATTCCTAGACTTCGGCCCTGTCTGTATCGAATATCTACAATCGGAGTCGATCTTCTCCTATGCCTCGATACCACCGAACGTCTAGAAACTTGGCATTTCTGCCAATGACTCTCATATCTCAATGCTTGTATATAAATTCATAAAAGCACAAACATAGCAAAGTATAGAAATCTAGTATGTGATTTTTGGGAAACTCAAACCGGATCTGATTCGAGTTATATCTCCCCAATCAAACATGGAATTATACCTTTCATTGTTCAGTCTTTGGCAATGTCGAGGTCTCGATGTCGAAGCTTGTCGAGATCAATCTGAAATGACATATTGAATAGATACAAGATCAACATTCAAGTCAAACCAATACATATACGTATCAATATTCAATCTCGGTACACTTCGACGGCATAACGGTGTAATCTCGCGATACCGGTCATCTCAAACATCAATAGTCATAACAATAACTCATAATCATCACCAATATGTTCCACAATCTCAAAATCTGTATAATCTCATTCATATATGTGCTGGAAAATAATAACAATATCATACGATGTCCGTTCTTCGATCTGGTTGAGAATATATGTTGCTTATAATCTCAAGAACATCTAATAGTAATCATATCTGATTTCTCCCAACATCTCAACTTCAAAACATGTTGAAATGTAGAAATACTTACATCCTTTTGTAGCTGGTAACAAGAGGAGTACGGAACCGTAAGTCGGATCGAAATTCGGGTGGTTAGATCTTGTACAAGCTAATTTCTAAGCTATGAAGAAACTTGAAGGAATTCTGGAGGTTTTCTGGTTTTCTCTCGTCCATATCAAGCTGAAGAATGAAGACAACACATGATATATGCATGGCAAGGACAAGTTTCTAATTCTTCATTCTGCACGTCCCACCGCGGGTGCGCTACACATTGGACCGCGGGTGCGCTGAGCATACTGTAAAACTTCCAAAAATTCAGAAGGAACGACCGCGGGTGCGCTGGCTTTTGAACCGCGTGTGCGTTGTCCTCTCTTGTCCCAACACCGCAGGTGCAATCACTTTTATGGCGCGGGTGCACTGACTCTACTGTACCACCAAAACTCGAATTGCAACGTCGCCTCTCCATGTCTGTTCTTCCGTTCCCTTATTCATAATATGAAATAACTCAAAAGTATCAAACTAAAATCTTGGGCATTACATTTCTCCCCCTCTTAGATATGAGTTCGTCCTCGAACTCGCAAGCAATAAATCAAAGCATGCAAAAGAAGTAATATAATCAAAAGCTGAATAAATACTCACGTCATGGAAATAACTCTGGATATCTCTGTCTCATCTCTGATTCTGTCTCCCAAGTCGCTTCTTCAGTGCCATGACGACTCCACTGGACTTTCACTGACGGAATAGTCTTTGTTCTGAGCTGTTTTTCTTTCCAATCAAGAATCTGAATTGGCTGTTCAATATAACTCAAAGTGTCGTCAAGCTCGGCTTCATCAGGCTGAATGACATGAGAAACATCAGGCATACATCTACGCAGCATCGATACATGAAAGAAATCATGTATCCTAGATAGAGAAGGAGGAAGCGCAAGTCGATATGCACGGTCACCAATTTTCTCAAGAATCTCGTATGGACCGATGTATCTAGGAGACAATTTTCCACGTTTGCCAAATCTGACAACGCCTCTGAATGGAGAAATCTTCAAAAATACTCTGTCTCCCTATTCAAATGCTAACGTTCTACGTCTGATGTTCGCATACTTCGCTTGTCTATCTTGCGCCGTCTTCATTCTTTTCTGAATTAGTTTCACTTTCTCAGTCATCTCTCAGATCATATCAGGCCCAAGTTCTAGTACTTCAGATATATCATCCCAATACAGAGGCGATCTGCACTTTTTGCCATATAATGCTTCAAACGGTTCCATCTCAATGCTTGTCTGATAGCTGTTGTTGTACGAGAATTCACAAAGTGGTAGTGACTCTTGCCAACTAGTGCCAAAATCTAGCACTACAGCTCTCAGCATATCCTCTAATGTCTGGATAGTCCGCTTTGACTGTCCGTCTGTTTGGGAATGGTAAGCAGTACTCAGGTGCAATTTCGTACCTAAAGCCTGCTGCAAACTGTGCCAGAAATGTGAAGTGAATCGGGGATCACGATCTGATACGATAGATTTCGGCACACCATGCAATCTGACTACCTCTCGAACATATATCTATGCCATCTGATCATATCGGTACGTCATTCTGTACGGAATAAAGCATGCTGATTTGGTCAATCTATCAATCACAACCCAAATCGCATCACAACCCCGGGATGATCGTGGTAACTTTGTAACAAAATCCATGGAAATGTGATCCCATTTCCATTCAGGAATAGATAAACTCTGAAGTAAACCTCCAGGTTTCTTCTTCTCGGCCTTCACCTGTTGGCAGTTCAAACACTTAGATACAAACTCTGCAATGTTTGATTTCATCTGTTTCCACCAAAACTGCATCTTTAGATCGTTATACATCTTTCTGCCACCAGGATAGATACTGAAACGACTACAGTGCGCTTCTGATAAAATCTGTTGTTTCAACTCTAGAACATCTGGCACTACAAGACGGTTATTCACATACAGAACATGATCATGTACCTGATATTCTGAATGATGTCCTGATCTGACCATCTCAATCGACTTCTGAACATTCTGATCATTTTTCTGTGCTTCTTTAATGCGAACAATTAAATCTGGTTCCATTCGAATCATAACAAGTCGCAATGGTCTACTATCTGTATCAAATGCTAATCTTGACAAACAACAATTTTCAATCAAATTCGAAACACCTATCGTCGACAAGGATAGAGCACATACCTTTCGACTCAAGGCATCGGCTGCTGCATTAGACTTCCCTGGATAGTACTTGATTTCACAATCGAAATCCTTCAACAAGTCGAGCCATCTACGATGTCTCATATTCAATTCTGACTCCGAAACAGATACTTCAGGCTTTTGTGATCAGAGTAGATTTCAAATTTCTCGCCATAGAGATAGTGTCGCCATATCTTTAAAGCATATACAATGGCCGCCAATTCAAGATCATGAATTGGGTAACGAGTCTCGTGTGGCTTCAACTGTCTCGAGGCATATGCAATCACATGTACTCACTGCATAAGAATACATCCTAGCCCTCTGTGAGATGCATCAAAACATACAATGAAATCACCGGTACCTGAAGGGATAGTCAATACAGGAGCACTGGTCAGTCGTCTCTTTAACTCCAAGAAGCTAGACTCACAGGCTTCAGACCACACAAATGGCGTATTTTTCTGTGTCAACTGGGTAATCGGCTTCGCGATATTGGAGAAATCTTTAATAAATCGTCGATAGTACCCTGCCAAACCCATGAAACTGCGTATCTCTGGTACAGAGATCGGTCTAGGCCAATTAATCACAGCTTCAACTTTACTTGGATCAACAGAAATACCGTCTCCATATATGATATGCCCCAAAAAGACAACCTGTCTCAGCCAAAACTCACATTTTGACAGTTTAGCATATAGTTTCTCATTTCTCAGCGTCTGCAACACAATTCTTAAGTGTTCAGCATGCTCAATCATACTCTTGGAATATACCAAAATATCATCAATAAAAACAATAACAAACTCATCCAAATATTTCTGAAAGACACGGTTCATCAATCCCACAAACACCGCTGGAGCATTCGTTAAACAAAAGGCATGACAATAAATTCATAATGTCCATACCTGGTTCGAAACGCTGTCTTTGGTATATCAACATCCCGGACTCTCAACTGGTGATATCCAGATCTCAGATCGATCTTGGAATAGACAGAGGATCACTGCAACTAATCAAATAAATCGTCGATACGAGGCAAGGGATATTTATTCTTTACTGTCGCTTTATTCAATTGTCGATAATCGATGCAAAGTCTCATCGAACCATCTTTCTTCCGAACAAATAGTACCGGAGCACCCCAAGGAGACACACTCGGTCTGATTTAACCCTTGGCCAATAAATCTTCGAGCTGTTCTTTCAATTCTTTCAATTCAATAGGTGCCATTCTATAGGGAGCTCGAGATATAGGAACGGTACCTGGTAGGAGACCAATACTAAAATTACCTCTCGGACTGGAGGTAACCCTGGAATCTCATCTGGGAATACATCCGCAAACTCGCATACCACTGACAGATCTGCCAATGCTGGGCTCGATTTCAGTAGATCTACTGAATATACAAGGAACCCCTCTCCTCCTTTCTGCAACAATCGACTCATAGACAATACAGATATCAAGGGAATCCGAGCTCTGGAACCCTTACCGTAGAATTTCCACTCATCAGCCATCTCTGGTCTGAATCTAACAATCTTTTGGAAACAATCTACAGCGGCTCTGTACTTGGTTAACATATCGATACCGACAATACAATCAAAATCGGACAACCCAAGCACAATGCAATCTAAATCAATCTCGTGACCCTCGAACTGTTTCATGCAATGTCTAACTGATGTCACTGATATCAAACCACTCCCCAAAGGAGAAGAAATCAATACTATAGCAGATAATGACTCGACAGGTAAAGCATGCATTAATGCAAAACGTTCAGAAATGAAGGTATGAGATGCACCTGTATCTATCAATACATAAGCAGGATAACCCCAAAGATAACAGTTACCTGCTATCACATCGTCTGGTGCATCATGGGCCTGTTCTTCTGTCAGTGAAAATACTCGAGCCTGCTGTCTGGGAGGTTGGCTCACTGTCTGGCTACCTCTGGCTCGGGGCTGGGTCTGTGTAGGGGTTGGCTGAAAGGAATGAACAGATGAAGCTTGCCTCTCAGGCTGAGTTACTGACCCAGATGCTCCTACACTCTGAGCTTGCTGTACCCCTTTCTGTGGACATATCTTGGCGAAATGTCCTTACTGTCTGCAGATGTTACAGCGACCCATCACACCCTGACACTGCTTGGTGGTATGTCTGCCTCCACAAGAACTGGAATACAAACCTGTATACTCTGTACTCTGACCCGGACCTCTCTGTCGTGATCCGCTGGAGCTCGACGAACTGCTCCCTTATCTCTTGAACTGTTTGCCTTTCACTTTCAGTTGATCCTTCTTGCCACTGCTACTACCACCACTCTCGAATCTAGGAGGTGGTTAAATTGAGTGTTGTGGAGGTCTCGGAGTTGGAGCGACATAGGAAGTGCTTCGTTGCCTGAGTAATCCAGCTTCTGCTCCTTTGGCACGGTTCAAGGCATCTGAAAAGTTGTTCGGTCTACCGGTATTCACCAAGGTAAAGATTTTCGGATTAAGGCCATTGATAAACTGATCCGCAACGGCCTCGTCATTCTCTGCGACATGAGGAGCAAATCGGAGCAATGTCGAAAACTTTGCCACATATTCATCGTTGTTCAGCTGTCCCTGTCTCAAATTGGCAAATTCAGCACCTTTGTCCTTTCGGTAGGACACGGGAAAGAATCCCTGATAGAACTCTGCTTTAAAGACTTTCCAAGTGATCTCTGTGCCACGATGCTCCAATGCTCTCTTCGTGGTAAGCCACCAGTTCTTTGCAACTTCTTGCAGTTGATGCCCAATAAGTTTAACTCGTCGCTCGTCGGTGTAGTCAAGAGATTCGAGTAACATCTCGATGTCATCGAGCCAACTTTCACACTCAACTGAACTTTCTGTGCCCTTCAGTGTCGGTGGTCGAAACGACTGAAACCTTTTCAGGCAAAGTTTCCATCGGTGTAGCGGTCACATCCATCGGATCATTGGAAGTACTGCTGATAGGATCGATTGACGTGTCAAGAGTGTTTAGAAGGGGGGGTTGAATAAACATTTTCAATTAATATTGGTCTTATCGAATTTTTGAGTTCAGTTTGGTGAAAAACTGATTCTCGGAATCTTGTTGGTCAATATCAATCAGTTAAACTGAGGTAGTTGCGGAAGGTAACTGACTGACAGATAGAATACAGAACTGAAATAAAATACACAAGGATTGTTTCTGGATGTTCGGAGAATTCAATTACTCCTACGTCACCCCTTCTATCACAAGGATAGGATTTCCACTAAAAGACTTTGATCCAATACAACACTTGTACAGACCCACTTCAGTTAGGACTTACCCACTGCCTAAACTGAAACTCTTAGTATTACAAAATGATCTCTGTGCGTAACTGATCTTAGCACTATTGAATTAACAAGTATTACAGAGTGCTAGTTTGCTCAACTTGTAGCCTTGATTGCTACGAATAAATCAAGTAAGAGTGAGCTGAGATTTTGACAGAGTAATAGCAAGTTTTGAATGATGTATCGTTGCTTCTTCTTTTTCTTCTGCCATATTTATACTCTTCTTTTCCAACGGTAATCTTGAGATAAATTTGAATCTTTGTATCCGTTGGTTTCCACTTGATTATTCCTTCGATACTGTTTGCTTCATTTATTGTAATTCGGCGTCTTAATTGCTTTGTCCGTAATGCGTTGTTTAAGTAGTCTTGGTTGTTGTGCGGTGCTCTTGTAATCTGTTATGTCTTCTTTGTTCTTTCCCGAGACATCTTCAGTTGAGAGACTTTGAGGCATTCGGCTGAATGTTTTAACTGATCAGTTCCAACTGATCAGTTTACTCTGTATCATTGTATCAGCTGATTTCAGTTGATAAGTTCAGTTGCCGAATTTGCTTGCGCGTATCAGTTGATTCATATTTTGTTAATCGATTGATTCATGTTTTCTCAAACTCCAGAATCTAGTTTCCAAGAATTTCCCCCTTTATGGTGTTTGACAAAACCAAGTGATTTAAGATCGAATAACTGAGCTCTTTGTAGATAATAGATTACGCAACTGAATCATAAAATAACTGGATTTCTTGTAGATAACATAAAATCTGAGAATATTATATCAGTTGATTCTAATAATCTGATTAATTCTTCTTCAGCTGCTGTTCTTCCCCCTTTTTGTCAAACAACTTCATTTTGTCTGATAACTTTCGAACGTCAACGGAAATAAGTTTTACATCTGATGAGATACTTGAGGCAACAGTTGTGAGGGAGGTCTGTAGCAATTCTATTTTATTTGAAACAGAGGTTTCCAGTCGCTCAACTCTCTGACTGATTACATCCTGAGTTGTAAAGAGTGAGTTAACTAGCCCCTTCTTTATTTCATGCACAGTTCTGCTAAGAGAGTCCATGTTGGCTTGAAGAGCGTTTAGTTTCGCCGAGTCAAATTCAGTCTAAGAATCTAATTTGACAGTATGAGACAGTTGTTCGAATTGAATTTTCTTGATTTCAGCGAGCATCTGCTGCATATTGTACTGTATGTTCTGGATTTCTTCAAGAACAACATCCATTTCTGTGGATTGAATTGGAGGTCGCTGACTGGGCGTTTCTGAATGCTTCGATGTTTGTCCAAAAAAAACTAATGCTTGATTAGTTTCCATTGTTCCAGCCATAGGCTGAGCTGGAATGTTTTCTTGAATTTGAGATGATGAACATTGGTTTTGATCAAGAAATGGACTGTCTGGCTGAATGATGGAGATGGATGGTTCATACATAGGGGCCTCCTGTGGAGAATTAACTGAAATTTGTTCTTGCTCCTTTGATTCAGTGAGCAACTGACCTTCTACATGTTCAGAAGTTTCTTGTTCTGAGGGTTTTGCTTGTTCATCAGTTTGAATATCTTGTTCAGCAAAAGTTTCTGGCTGAACTGGTGCTTCAGTTTGAGCTTTTTTCGATTCAGTTATTTCTTTTTCTGAAGTTTGGTTTGGCACTTCAGTTTGATCTTCAGTTTGAGCAGATATAAATTTTTCAGCAATAAGTGACTCAGTTGGTGCTTCAGATGATATCTTAATGTCTTGCTCTGGTTGTTCAGCTGAATGGGTAATTGAGTCATATTGTATTTCCTCTAGCTGAGCTTCCAAGGTAACAGCTTGAATGATTTCATCAATGTTTGCCAAGGATAGTTCTGCTTCAGAATATAGCTGATGTTCTGTCTGAGAGGATTGAGGTATTCCCTGAACTGGCTTTTCAGTTGCCTGTTGTGGAGATGGTTCTTTTTGTGGAGAGGAGGATAAATATTTTTCAATATTTGAGTTGAGGGGTTTGTCATGAAGAACTAGTTCCTGATCTTCTTCCCAAAATCTGATTTCTCTCTGCAGACTACTAAGATCTGTGTCCAGTTGAGTGAACACAGCTCTATCATTGTATGCAGTTGGACTTGTGGGATTGTAGTTGGACTTCAGCTTTGCTACCATTCTTGTTAGCTTTTTGACGCGAATCTGATTAAAGAAATAATTCTACCTTTCTAATGCCTATGGAATTGTAGCAGCTTTGACTACTTTCATCACAATTGCTTCGAGCTTGATGAACTTTTTCAGTTGAGATCTATGCTTCAGTTCTTTGGCAAAGATTTCTGTTCTGAAACTTTTCCAACAATCAAAAGATTTTAATTGTGATGTGGCAAATGCATTGACCTGTTCCCAAACTAGATCAATGTGTGTTTGAATGACATTGGATGGCCGGGGTTCTTCAACCAGCTTGCCTTTTCCTTTGTCAGTTGAGAGAATGTGAGGAAGATCCATTCCAGAATGTGTGGAGTGCACTGGTTCCCTTAATATTACACCTTTAGATCTGGCTCTAGGCAGGATGGTAGGGCGATTTACAAGAGTCAAGGGAGCTCTTACCTTAGCTGGTGTCTTTGCTTTGGTAACTGAATCATCAGGTGAGACTACTTGCAAAGGGATAGCCTGAATGGGCTGTTGAGCAGCTGATTGAATAATTTTCTCAGGTGGAATGACTTCCACTGTGGTTATTGGTTTGGTTCTTTAAGTCCTTGGTCTCTTGACAAGCTTAGGGGAAGGAGTTTTCTCTGAATCTGATTCACTGAGAATCAGTTTCCTTTTTGCTGTTTTGACCTTCTTGACTGGTGATTGCTCAACCTCTATTTTTGTTTTTGATGGCAAGGTGTTTTTGGCAATAAATACCTTGAATTTTGATGATGTTTCAGCATTTTTAGCTACCAAACCCTTCAGTTTTAACAGATAACTGATTTGGATGGCGAAGCCACATGACTGTTTGGATGACTTGAGCATATTCTTCAAGATGTTAAAAAGAATATATCTCCAATTTGCTTTCTTTTTACCCATGATTATGGTCATTACCTGGAATTTTTCGAGTGTAAGAGCAGCATAAGAACCGGCTTTTGCTAATATTCCCTTTGTTACGATATCAGCTAACAACTGAATTTCTGGTTTCAGTTCCTTCTTTGGATCGGAAACCTTGATTTTTCGTCCATCAGCAGATAGTCGAGACTGCATTTCTTCAATGTCATGAGTTTTTACTTCAGAAAAGCTGACATAACCATTTGTTGGCAAAGAGAAGATTTCTCCGAAAGCTTCTTCAGAAAGGAGTAGCAACTGATCATTGAAAGTCACAGAGATAGTGTCATTAGCAGTGATAAATCCCTTCCGATAGAATTCATTGACCTCCTTGAGGTATATCTTCTGAGAAGATTGTCCCAAGAACATCCTGAGACCTGCCGACTCAAGATTTAGAAATACATTCTTAATGTCTGCTTCTTGAATCAATAGAACCGAGTTAAAATCGATGACCATCGCATTCAAGATATGGGCTGGGATTTGGTTTGCCATTTCGGAAAGTGTAGTGATCTTCAAATTGAAGAGAATAAGTTCTGAAATTTGTATACTCTTAGAAACTGATTGTAATTGTGAAGAATAGAACTGAAGTGAAGCGGGCAAAATGCTTTTGTTCGTGACTGTTAAAATTCTGGACACGTGTCAGCCCGGGAAAAATTTTGAATAAAAATGTGTGCACGTGTGCTGTAATCGTGTGTATATAATAATGAGCGGTTTTAAAATATGCCACGTCATAAAAATTTAGTCACCTCATTTGATTTGGAATATAATAAGTTTTTAATTGGTTAACTTATGTGAGAAGATTTGTAAAATTTTCAAGCTGAACGATCAGTTGGGAAACTGATTCAAGTCAGTTGAGAATTCACAAACGATTGTCTTCTCAGTTAACGTCTTAAAAACTGACATTCCCCCTAAATTGGTGCATATAATAATTAAAGTAGTGCTACAAAATAATTTTAAGAGTCAGAGAGGTTATTGGTTTTGCTGAAACGTTGACGACTCTTCAGCTTTCTTGATATTCTGCTATAAATAGAAATAGATCAATTAGTTTTAGACATATCATCCAAAATATTCAAGATAAAAAATGTCTGATACGGGTGACTCAAGTCTTTCTCCCTTTTCTGTGGAGGCCAGGAAGGCTGAGATAGAAGACAAAGTCTTCTATGAAAGTCTGCATTACTGGGAGCGATTGCAGGAGCTTGAGCTCTTATACAACTCTGGGGAGGCCACCACTCCTGAATTGGTGGCAGAACTGAATCAAGTGCGAAAGCACTTGAATATTGCTGTGTGGGTGGACGTCTTCAAGGACGGTCACATGTATCAGCTGATGCTCCGCAAGGAATTGAAGATCCTGAGGCGCATAGCTCATTCTCACAGCTTTCTCATGACTGCTCCTTCTTCTCTATCTGTTTGGCTGAAATTTTGGATAATTGTTGTGGAGGAGAAGTATGATGATGTAATCCAGACCAACATTTATAAGTAATGAAATATTTATCTGGTTTTAACTCTGTTTTTCTGCAAATGATATATTTCATCAGCTGTGATATGTAAACAAATGTACTGATGAGAGACTAACTGTCATAAGTCGATCATGAACTGGGACTATTTAAACAACTATTAATAGAATTCAAACTGGTGTCAGTTGACAATGAACAACTGATAACTTAAAGTCATTGGTAAATGTGAAAGACGCATTGATTAACTTGAGACTCTTCAGCTTCTCCAACGTCATTTTCCTATAAATAAGATGATAGTGATAAAAATTTGATGCAATATCAGTTCAAAAATATTTCAATATGTCTGATTCTGATGCATGCAGCAGTACTCATGTTCATTTTACTGAGCAGTCAACCCCTCGTTTAAAAGATATCAAGAGAAAGATGGAGATATATGTTTTTCAGAAGGTGATGTTAACATGGGAAAAGATTCATGAGTTGAAGAGGGTGAGTGACAGTGGTGCTATTCCTACTCGTGCTCAGGAGGCAAGAGCACTGAAATACCTTGAACGTTTTGAAGTGAGGCTGAGGCATGTTAGGGATTTGGTTGAAGACAAATGTCTTTTGTAGGCGATGCTATGGAAGGAGTGGCATGTTGTTGATAAGATTTCGAAATCTAGGGCATTTGCTAGAGTTCGAATTTATGAGTTAAATGATTGGGTTAGGGCGTGGCTAGATTCAGTTGATTCCATGATATCTTCTGTAAAATGGGAACGTCGGTATTCTTAATGAAGTGTTATTTTCAATTTGTTGTGTTCTTATTTTCTGCATATAATTCTGTTAGTGAAGCAATATTACTAATAATTTCTAAGATAAATCAATTAAACCAAGAATATTTCGAAAGTAAGAAAACTTAGCCTCGGGTAATGGTTTTGTGAAGATGTCAGCTGCTTGCTGTTCAGTTGAAATTTATTCTAGTCGAATATCCTTCTTTAACGCATGATCCCTAATGAAGTGATGCCTGACATCTATATGCTTGGTCCTTGAGTGAAGAACTGGATTATAAGTGATGGCAATTGTGCTGGTATTATCACAAAATATGGGCGATTCAGTTGACGTTACTCCATAATCCTTCAGTTGTTGCTGAATCCAGATCAGTTGTGCACAACAACTACCAGCAGCAAGATATTCTGCTTCTATTGTTGAGGTAGCTATGGATTTCTGCTTCTTGCTGAACCAAGAGATCAGTCTGTCTCCTAAGAACTGACAAGATCCACTTGTACTTTTGCGATCAAGCTTACATCCTGCATAATCTGCGTCTGAATATCCAACTAAATTGAAGGTGGAGTCTTTGGAATACCATAGCCCAACATTTTGCGTGTCCTTAAGATATCTCATAATTCTTTTAGCAGCTGAGAAATGTGATTGCTTAGGATTTGCTTGAAATCTGGCACACATACAGACAGCAAAAACAATATCAGGTCGACTGGCTGTTAGGTACAACAATGAACCTATTAATCCTCTATATAATGTCGCCTCTACTGATATTCCCCCTTCGTCAGTATCTAGTTTAACTGATGAGCTCATGGGAGTAGTTGCAGCTGAGCATAATTCCATACCAAATTTCTTTAGCAACTCCTTTGTATATTTTGTTTGACTAATGAATATACCAGTTTCCAGTTGCTTCACTTGCAGTCCAAGAAAAAATGTCAGTTCACCCATCATGCTCATTTCAAACTTTTCCTGCATTAACTTAGCAAACTTTTCGCATAATTTGGGGTTAGTTGACCCAAATATTATATCATCAACATAAATTTGAACTAATAGAATATGATTATTTTTAGTAAATTTGAACAAGGTCTTATCAACTGATCCGACTGTAAAGTCATGATCAGTTAGAAATTTTGGAAGAGTTTCGTACCAAGCCCTGGGAGCTTGTTTAAGACCATATAATGCTTTGTTCAAATAGTATACATGATCAGGAAGTTTGTGATTTACAAAACCTGGAGGTTGTTCAACATATACTTCTTCTTGTAACTGACCGTTTAGGAATGCACTCTTCACATCCATCTGGTAAACTTTGAAGTTTTTGTGAGATGCATAAGCAAGAAATATTCTGATTGCTTCCAATCTTGCAACTGGAGCATACGTCTCATCGTAGTCAATTCCTTCTTCTTGCCTATATCCGTGTGCTACTAGTCTTGCTTTGTTGCGTATAACTGAACCGTCCTCGTTTAGTTTATTCCTGTACACCCATTTTGTACCTATAATGGTTTTTGAAGTTGGTCTTGGAACTAAGTTCCAGATGTTATTGTGAGTGAATTGATTCAGCTCTTCTTGCATAGCATTTACCCAGTTAGGATCAGTAAGAGCTTCATCAGTTTTCTTTGGTTCCATTTGTGAGACAAAGGCTGAATGAATAAATAAATTTAACATTTGATTGCGAGTTCTTACTGGATCAGATGGATTTCCTATTACCAATTCTGGTGGATGTGATTTTCTCCATCTGTACTCAGCATTCGTTGCATCTGCAACTTCTTCAGTTGGTAACTGAATGCAGTTTTCAGCTTCAGTTGATGCCTCGTCAGCTGATATTTGAATATTATCATTTTCCTTTAATAACTGATTGTCAGCATTGACTTCTTGCTCATTTAATTGATCCAATATCTCTGGTTCTGGTGTTTGAAGGATGTTTTGATTATTATGATTTTCATCTTTGTCATCATCTTCCAAAATGATATCTGAAAATCGATCAGCTAGCTCAACTTGATCAGTTGGCTTATCAGTTAGTGCAGTTTCATCAAAATTCAACATGCGCAGATTCTTCAACATTTAAAGTTTTCTTATTAAAGACTCTATAAGCTATACTAACTGATGAATATCCAAGGAATATTCCTTCTGCAGATTTGGCATCGAATGCTTTCAAGTAATTTTTACTATTATCATGAATAAAACATCTACAACCGAATATTTTGAAATAAGTGATTATACTTTTTCTTCCATGCCAGATCTCATATGGTGTTTTCATATGATTCTTATTAATCATTGATCTGTTCTGAGTATAACATGCAGTGTTTACTGCCTCTGCCCAAAATCTTTGAGAAATACCAGAATCAGCAAGCATTGTTCTAGCAGCTTCTTTAAGGGTTCGATTTCTTCTCTCAACTACACCGTTTTGCTGAGGAGGTCTTGCTGCTGAGAGCTTATGCTTGATTCCAGCATTTTCTAGAAAGCTTGAAAGTGTTTGATTGATGAATTCAGTTCCTCGATCAGATCTGATTCGATCAATCCCAACTGATTTTTCATTTAAAAGTCTTTTAAAGAGTTTAATCAGTTGTGCAGCCGTATGGTCTTTGGATTTGAGAAAGATAACCCAAGTAAATCTTGAAAAATCATCTACGACCACCAAGGTGTATTTCATTCCCCCTAAGCTCATGACTGGTATTGGACTGAAGAGATCCATGTGCAATAGTTCTAATGCATCGGGATGAAGACTTACAGCCCTTGTTTTTGAAAGAAGATCGTACTTGTTTTCCATACTGACATGCTGAGCAAAGTTTTTCTTTTGAAAAATTTATTTTGGGCAAACCAGTTACAAGTTCATGTTTACTCAGATAGGCAATGGATTTAAAGTTTAAATGATTTAACCTTTTATGCCACAACCAGTTTTGAGATGATTTTGAAGCAATAAAGCAGACTGGTGCATGAGGCTGTTCATTCCAACTGACTTTATATGTGTTTCCACATCGTTTGCCAGTTAGTATGATTTCATCAGTTGATGTTTTAACTGAGCATGAGTTTTTATCAAATTGTACCGAGAATCCATTGTTGGATAACTGACTGATGCTAATCAAGTTATACTTCAGATTCTCTACTAATAAAACATCTTTAATAGTAAAGTTACCATGGATAAGCTTACCCTTACCCACGGTTTTACCTTTGGAATTATCTCCGAAACTGATGTTTGGACCACTATATTTGGTCAGTTGAGATAGCATACTTGCATCTCCTGTCATATGTCGTGAGCAACCGCTGTCCAAATACCATATTGAATTTTTATCTGTACCTGTTACCTGCAAGCAAACACATAATATGATTTGGTACCCATATCTATTTGGGTCCAAAACTTATTAGTCCCTTTGGAACCCATACTTGGATTAGTCTAACTGACTTTCCAGTACCTGTATTCCAAATGGTTTTTCTCGGTTTTTGTGTGCTTGGTGAGTAGTGTACAGTTGATACAGTATGTGTTTTAATCTTATTCAACTGATTGTTCAATCTGTATCTCTTCTAAACTGGCTTGCAATTATAGTAATTGACATAGCCATTCGAATAGTTTTTGTGAAATCTTTTTGATGACCCGCTTTGTGAATCAGTTGAAAGCTTTTGGCTATTGCCAATCCCATATCTTCTAGCCTTGTTCAACTTCTCAGTAGGTTGTTCAATCAGTTTACTGGGCTCAATTTGTTCTTGTACCACTGCTGATTTGACAAAGTGAATGTACTTCCCTTTGTTCATTGTCAGCTTTGGTTGATTATCATTTGAAAACGTTTCTCCTTGATTACTGAACCCTAAACCAGTTTTATCAGAAACTAATTTTTGTGAATTCTGCATCTCATTCAGTGCAGTAGACGACTTATTCCAAGATTGAATGAGTTCAGTCTGTTTTGAATTTTCAAGGATCAATTTCTGGATCAGTGACTGATCTTTCTTTCTCTCTGCTTTTAACTCAGCAATTTCCCTTTTTAGACTCAACCCATCAACTAATTAATCAGTTTTGGTTTTATTGTCCATGGGATCATTTTGCTTTGACTTTATTTCCTCAAATGATGATGCAAGTTTCTGGTACTCATTTACCATTTCATGCAATGTTAAAATGAGTTATTCTCGTGTAAAATCAGTTGAACTAAAATCAAATACATGTTGACTTGTAGATTCTGCTTCTGTATCATTTGCCATTAGACATTTGACTTCCTCTTCATCACTTGAGCTATATGAGCTTTCTGGTTCTGATTCGTCACTATCAGTTTCTGCCCATTTGGATTTGTTCTCTTCGGCTAATAGAACCTCATGTTTCTTTTTGTAGGTTTTCTTATCATCTCTGGATCTTCTCTTATGCTCATATGATTTCTTTCTTTTGTCAGTTGATCCTTGACTGTCCTTTTTAGGTTTAGGACACTCAGCAATATAATGACCTGTTTTGTCACAATTGTAGCAAGCATTTATTTCTTCTTTGGAATTGTTTCTCTGGTATTGCTTCTGAAAGTTTCCTTGGTTCTTTCTCATGAACCTCCCAAAATTTTTGATAAATAATGACATAGCATCATTGCTTAACTGATCGGAAGATTTCTCGACTGAACTGGTTGATTTAGTTCTTACAGCTGCTAGAGCAGTCGTAGCTTGTAGGAGTAAATGGTTCTCCTTCTCTGCTCTGCAATTCAAATTCATAGGCCTTTAATCAGCAAATAGATCATGAAGTTCGATCTGGTTCAAGTCTTTAGATTCTCTCATAGCCATAGTTTTGACATCCCATTCCTTTGGAAGACCTCTCATCACTTTTAGTGCAACCTCTTTGTTAGTATACACCTTTCCGAGTGCATTTAATTCATTTACAATACTGCTCACCCTTTCATCATACTCATTCATTGATTCTCCAACCTTCATTTTGATATTGTCAAATTTCTAAACAGCAACAGAGAGTTTATTTTCTTTTGTTTGGTCATTTCCTTCATATAACTGAATCAACTTTTCCCAAATTTCTTTTGCTATTTTGCACATCTTTATTTTGTTGAATGTTGCTTTGTCCAGTGTTTTGTATAGAGTATCTTTGGCCACATTGTCAAGATTGGCTTTTCTTTTGTCCTCAGTTGTCCACTCTTCTCTGGGCTTTTGAATTCTCTGTGGTTCCCCTTCAGTTATGGCAATTGCTGTATTTGCTTTTAGAATCTTCATGGGTCCGTCTGTTATGACATACCACATGTCATCATCTTGTGCAGCTAAGTGAGCCTGCATTCTGATTTTCCAGTCATCGAAATCTTCTCTTGAGAACATAGGAATTTTATTGAATGAAGTCATGCTAGCAGATTTATAGATCAGAAGTATTCAAGAACAAGATTCAACCGCTCTGATACCACTTGATAGGATCGATTGACGTGTTAAGAGTTTTTAGAAGGGGGGGTTGAATAAACACTCTCAATTAATATTGGTTTTATCGAATTTTTGAGTTCAGTTTGGTGACAAACTGATTCTCGGAATCTTGTTGGTCAATATCAATCAGTTAAACTGAGGTAGTTGCGGAAGGTAACCGACTGACAGATAGAATACAGAACTGAAATAAAATACACAAGGATTGTTCTGGATGTTCGGAGAATTCAATTACTCCTACGTCACCCCTTCTATCACAAGGATAGCATTTCCACTAAAAGACTTTGATCCAATACAACACTTGTACAGACCCACTTCAGTTAGGACTTACCCACTGCCTAAACTGAAACTCTTAGTATTACAAAATGATCTCTGTGCGTAACTGATTTTAGCACTATTGAATTAACAAATATTACAGAGTGCTAGTTTGCTCAACTTGTAGCCTTGATTGCTACGAATAAATCAAGTAAGAGTGAGCTGAGATTTTGACAGAGTAATAGCAAGTTTTGAATGATGTATCGTTGCTTCTTCTTTTTCTTCTGCCATATTTATACTCTTCTTTTCCAACGGTAATCTTGAGATAAATTTGAATCTTTGTATCCGTTGGTTTCCACTTGATTATTCCTTCGATATTGTTTGCTTCATTTATTGTAATTCGGCGTCTTAATTGCTTTGTCCGGAATGCGTTGTTTTAAGTAGTCTTGGTTGTTGTGCGGTGCTATTGTAATCTGTTATGTCTTCTTTGTTCTTTCCCGAGACATCTTCAGTTGAGAGACTTTGAGGCATTCGGCTGAATGTTTTAACTGATCAGTTCCAACTGATCAGTTTACTCTGTATCATTGTATCAGCTGATTTCAGTTGATAAGTTCAGTTGCCGAATTTGCTTGCGCGTATCAGTTGATTCATATTTTGTTAATCGATTGATTCATGTTTTCTCAAACTCCAGAATCTAGTTTCCAACAACTACCCTGTTCTGGTGCCCGACCTGCTACTGGTTGCGGTACTCGTCGAGGAGGCATATCTGATTATCAACGGATTAGTACACAATCTATATAATCTGTCTCAGTCCTCCTCTGATCATATACCTCTGATTCAGAATCGGTTCTGATTCAGTCTTTGCAAATACATGCTGTAATCAACTTAGATAACAATACAACATGTAGTAGTAAAAGCAATAAATCATGCTAGCACAATAAAAGCAAGGAAGACGACTCGATCTACCCCGCTCATTCAATTCTATTCCAGTCTAAAGGATCTATGGCTCTGATACCACCTATTGTGGGGACCCGGGCTCTAACTCAATTGTCTTTGGGATTAATTGGATCTTTGCTAGAAAATGTGGGTCAAAATTTTGCTTTTTAACAACATAAACAAGTGTATATAAATCATACATCAATGTTATCTCTATTTTATTTCAACAAACGTAAGTACATGTCTTGTTCTATTTAGTTTATACAAACCAGTGTTCTTCACAAACTACATAGTACAGGTAGAACATCTAGCTATATTCTACGCCCGAAATCACCACACTATCTCGATCTCTCATCTTTGTCTCGACCCTGATCCTGTCCCATCTGTTGTCATGCACACATACAGACACAACAACAGCCGGAAACTCCGGTGAGAACAAATCCCAGTAGAAAACATGTACACATGCATATACATAATATAAATCATGAATATACTACCATGAACATAATCAATAGCAAAACGTCCCATAGTCTATGAAACATAATCAATATAAGGCAAGCAACGCAAATCAAACTCATATCTTTGACTCGACTCATATCTAAGTCTAGGGATCCCGGTGTGAATAAGACGTAACAAGTCTCCCACCTACTCTCCCAATCGGGGTGGCGGTACGTCTTATTCCTAGACTTCGGCCCTGTCTGTATCGAATATCTACAATCAAAGTCGATCTTCTCCTATGCCTCGATACCACCGAACGTCTAGAAACTTGGCATATCTGCCAATGACTCTCCTAACTCAATGCTTGTATTTAAATTCATATAAAGCACAACCATAGCAAAGTATAGAAATCTAGTATGTGATTTGTGGGAAACTCAAACCGGATCTGATTCGAGTTATATCTCCGCAATCAAACATGGAATTATACCTTTTGTTGTTCAGTCTTTGGCAATGTCGAGGTCTCGATGTCGAAGCTTATCGAGATCAATCTGAAATGACATATTGAATAGATAAAAGATCAACATTCAACTCAAACCAATACATATACGTATCAATATTCAATCTCGGTACACTTCGACGGCATAACGGTGTAATCTCGCGATACCGGTCATCTCAAACATCAATAATCATAACAATAACTCATAATCATCATTAATATGTTCCATAATCTCAAAATCTTTATAATATCATTCATATATGTGCTGGAAAATAATAACAATATCATACGATGTCCGTTCTTCGATCCGGTTGCGAATATATGCTGCTTATAATGTCAAGAACATCTAATAGTAATCATATATGATTTCTCCCAACATCTCAACTTCAAAACATGTTGAAATGTAGAAATACTTACATCATTTTGTAGCTGGTAACAAGAGGAGTACGGAACCGATGTCGGATCGAAATTCGGGTGGTTAAATCTTGTACAAGCTAATTTCTAAGCTATGAAGAAACTTGAAGGAATTCTGGAGCTTTTCTGGTTTTCTCTCGTCCATATCAAGCTGAAGAATGAAGACAACACATGATATATGCATGGCAAGGACAAGTGTCTAATTCTTCATTCTGCACGTCCCACCGCGGGTGCGCTACACATTGCACCGCGGGTGCGCTGAGCATACTGTAACACTTCCAAAAATTCAGAAGGAACGACCGCGGGTGCGCTGGCTTTTAAACCGCGGGTGCGTTGTCCTCTCTGTCCCAACACCGCACCACTTTTATGGCACGGGTGCACTGACTCTACTGTACCACCAAAACTCGAATTGCAATGTCGCCTCTCCATGTCTGTTCTTCCGTTCCCTTATTCATAATATGAAATAACTCAAAAGTATCAAACTAAACTCTTGGGCATTACAGTTACCATTTCTGCTTGATGTTCAGCAGAGAAAATCTCCAAATTTGGTAGTGATTGAGATGGGGCAGCATCCAATTCTGCTAAGTGTTGTTCTGCTGAATGAGTTTCTGGTTGGACCATGTCATCAACCTGAGCTGCTTTCGGTGCACCAAAGACATTAACAACAATAGATTGAATGACTTCATCCACTGAAGCCAATTCACGAACAGATAGAAGAGATAAAGACTGAGTAGGCCGCTTTGGAAATGCAAGAGTACTGGAAACTCTAGCTTCTGGAGGAGCTATAGTTCTTTCCTCAACTGGCTTAATCTGAGAAAAATTGGGAACGAAGCCTTCATGATATTGAACAGGTTCTCCCGATCAAAAAATGGATCACATTCTGATCGTGAGCAGCAGTTGGGATCATAGCATCAAAATAAGACTGAAGAGTCTTTAAAACTGATTCCAGCTTCTGTCATTTCAGCTCCTCAAGAATGAAACTTTCGGCGTCTCATAACTTCAATCACATTTTCAGTCTTGGCAAGAGCAAATGCCTTCTCTTCATTCTTTACCATTTTATGAAATGCACCTTGTGTTCTCAAGAATGTGAGAGGATGGAAAAGTCGAACCTTATGCCAATCATTAAAGAAAGTCATTCCTTCATTGGCAGATCTCTCAATCTCTTCCAAATGAAGATCAATACCAGTTAAAACAGATGATTTGGCGCTGTGAAATTGTGGTTCTGCAACAAGTTTTCCTTTGACTTTATCTAAAGATGAGGCAGGCATCACGGGTCAAAAAGCAGTAGACCCTACAGTAGATTTGTAACGCCCTAGATTCGACGACTGTCCTCACTGTATCAAGACGGCTCTTTCCAACGTGCTTATGTCCTCACTCACACGCACCCTGGGAAACTTCCACAGCAGGTCACCCATCCCAAAATTGTCCCAAGTCAAGCACGCTTAACTTTGGAGTTCTTATGTGATGAGCTACCGAAAATAAGATGCACCTTCGTGATATGAGTAGTATCAATCTAATCTTTTAAGCCCTCTTCAACTGTACCGTTCATTACATTGAACAGTCTCGGAATCCCCCTCATTCCGGTATGGGATCAGTTCATTCATGTTCCCTCCACCTAGAAGCCTGCTAGGAGCCGCTCATTGTCTGTGAAACCTCATGGCACCGGCGATCACCCCCCGCCCTCCTCGGCCCCGGGCCTCACAAGATTCACAAATAACAACTCCAGACGAGCGTCTGAAATTCGAAGCAGTAGAAGTTGTGGTAGCAGAAGTGGCTGCTTGCTTAGTGACAGAAACAGATACTTGCAAAGAAGACGTGGCTTCTGGAAACACTTGTCTCAACGGGACAGTTTCTAAATCAGCAATTGCTGCTGTTTTCTTGATGCGAAGGACCGTGCTAGCCTTCTTCTTGCTAAGGGTGGCAGGGACAGATGCTTGGGTAGGAGCAGCAGACTCCTCAGAAACTGTTTTATCCGAATCAGTTGAGATAACCACTCTTTTTCTCTTAATCTTCTTTTGAGGTCCTTGAACCTCAGTCTAAGCATCTCCAATTTCCCTTTCTAGAGCAACAAATTCCGCCACGGTTGGCTTTGGCCTCAAGGAAAGCACATTATCAGCATCGACCATTGTCACGTAAGAAGCGTCCTGTTCAGTAGTGAAAGAAAAACCAGCATCCTTAAGCATTTTGCTGATCTGAACAAAAAAATCAGAACTCTTCCTCAGAACTATATCCTTCAGGATTCTAAACAAGAATCCACTCCAATCCACCTTAAAACCAAAAGTGATGGCCAACATCACTTGTACCTTCTCCTTAGTCAATTTGTCAAACGTTCCAGCTTTGACCAACAGTGCTTTTGCAACAATATCATCAAGCACTTGATATTCCATCTTCAGTAGCTTCTTGAAGCAAGAAGGAGAGAGTTCCTCTCCAGAAGCTGAGAAAGTAACGAGGGCAGCCGACATCTCCTCCTTGGAAGTATAAGAAAAGTCAGAGATACCTGAGCATGGGAGGAAGAAGATCGATCCCAATAGGGACAGCATCAATTGAAATAGATATATCTCCTTGGTAATAGATGATTTTCCCTTCGTCAAATTTAGCTCTGGCATAAAATTCCAAGAGAGCAGTCTTGTAAATAACAGCCTGTGCTTACAGAAACCTTCTGAGACCAGATTTCTCGATGTCTTTGAACATGTTAACCAGATTTTCGTCCTTGATTGTCATAACTGAAGCAAAATTAACTTGATAAGCATTTAGTGTGTAAGCTCCAGCCATTTTTCTGCAAGTAGAAATGAGTTCGAAGTAGATTCTGCAGTAGAATGTGAATACGAGAGAAAACAGTAGCTAGTATGCGAAAGATCTGAAGGCGTAAAGGTGAAATGACTGAGAAAAGACGGTTAAAGTCTAGAATGTACAGCTGTCAGTGAAACATAAGGACACGTGTCAATATGTTTACGGTTGAATTTGAAAAATTTGGGCAGAGAGTGTCAGATACGCCAAAATTTTAAAAAATAACTAAAATAGGCGGGCTATCCAAAGCGGTTACTAAAAATATCAGAAGAGGGTTTGTCGTCTTATGATAATATCTACTGAAAGTTATGAAGTACTGAAATATTTTCAGCATCTTGATAAAAACCAGTAGACACACTGCTTTATCGAAAAGACAAACCTTCTTCTGCTTCCGATAAAGCACGGAAAAGGAAAAGATAGAATAAAATAATATTCCCCCTTAATTAATGCAACTAATAAATGCAATAGATACGATATCTTAGGGAAAGATAGATGACTCTTGATCTTCGTGCATGATGTGATCGGTTGGACGTCCCTTAAGCTTCCCAATACTCTATATAAGTATCTGCAATCCCACAAACTGGGTTATGTACAAAAATAACAAATCAAAAATGGATGATGCAAAAATTCTCTCGGAGTCTTCTCCAGAGACTGATTCAGTAGAGGAATTGCAAGGACAATTTCCAGCTTCTCGTAAGATGATGTCGGAAGACATTTTTTTTCAAGATATGGAGACTTAGAAGAAATTCCTAGACCTGTAATATGAACAATCAGTTAGATTGTTCGTTCTTAGAAGGACTAAGCTACGGAATAATCCCTTTCACAAACCATGACCATGCGAAGCGAAGGGATTCCAGTAGAGCTTAGTTAGGTTCCTGCTGATGTACTTTGCAGTACTTCAAACTGCTGATATCAACAAAATGTAATAGATAGGGCAATGTAATGCATCTGGTTTTATGAATGAAATATTTTCATTTTGTCATATCTCTATTTATCTACTGCTTTTTTACTTAATGCAAATAAAAAAAATATCAAGAAATAAACAGAAGAAAGGATGAGAAAAATTTAGTTTGAATAATTTAATGCTCGATGACTCTTCGTCTTCCTCAAGTATTGTCTATAAATGAAGATAACTTCTGCTCGTAATGATATTTGTATTCCAATGGATTGTAAAAGCAGCACTCATGTTCCTCATTCCTTCATGGACACCTCAACATTTGCAAGAATTAAAACGAGGTGCAGAAGACTTCATCTTTGCGGAGGTTATGTCCATTTGGACTACTGCTCATGACCTTCAATTAATCAATACCGGAGAATTTACTGCTTCTGCTAGACAGAGGTCACTTGCAAGAAGGTTCAAGAGGCTTGATCGAGTTGATCACATATCCGAGCTGGTTAGGGATGACGTGCTGCATCACATGCTACTGTCAAGGAAGTGGGAGTTGCATGATCTAGTTGCCAATTCCGAAAAATTTCTGAATATTAGGAGTCATGATTTGAACAACTGGTTTAGATTGTGACAAGATGCTGTAGAAGAAGTTTGAATCAAGTTGTAAGGCCTCGATTTTATTCTTAATAAAATATCAGTAGTTGCCACAATTTGTCTCTTATCCTTATAAACACACTGATATTAGATGAGTAACAAATAACTTATAATAATGAACAGACTGATAGCAACAATATACTCAAGCTAAATCAATTAAACCAAGAACATTTCGAAAATAAGAAAATATATTCTCATGCAGACGCTTTGTAAAGATATCTGCTGCTAGTTGATCAGTAGAAACGTATTCCAGACGAATGTCCTTCTTCTGCACATGATCTTTGATGAAATGATGTCTGATATCTATGTGCTTTGTTCTGGAATGAAGTACTGGATTTTGCGTGATTGCTATAGCACTGGTATTGTCACAGAAGATAGGTGATTCAGAAGCTTGAACTCCGCAGTCTTAAAGTTGTTGTTGTATCCAAAGAATTTGAGAGCAGCAACTTCCAGCAGCAAGATATTCTGCTTCTGCAGTAGACGTAGCTATGAAATTCTGCTTTTTACTAAACCAGGAGATTAGCCTTTCACCAATAAATTGACAAAAACCACTTGTGCTTTTCCTGTCCAACTTGCAACCTGCATAGTCAGCATCTGAATATCCAATAAGATTGAAAGAAGAATCATTAGGATACCATAAGCCGACACTTTGAGTGCCCTTCAAATATTTCATTATGCTCTTTGCAGCATTGTAATGTGACTGCTTAGGGTTAGATTGAAATTTTCCACAAATACAGACATCAAACATAATATCAGGTCTATTGGCAGTAAGATATAACAGTGAACCAATAAGACTACGATACTGAGTTACCTCTACTGAAATTCCATTTTCATCCTTGTCAAGTTTAGTATATGAGCTTATAGGAGTAGAAGCAGCAGAGCATGTTTCCATGCCAAACAGTTTTCAGTATTTTCTTAGTATATTTATCTTGATTAAGAAGATTTCAGTATCAAGTTGCTTGATCTATAGTCCTTCCATCATGCTCATTTCAAATTGTTCCTGCATTAATTTGAAAAACGTTGCTCACAATTTAAGGTTAGCTGACCTAAAGATAATGTCATCGAAATAAATCTGTACTAACAAAAATTGCTTATTCTTAACTAAAGTGAACAAGGTTTTGTTTACTGTGCCGATAGTAAAATCATGATTAACAAGAGAGTGTGTCATACCAAGCTCGAGGTGTCTGTTTTAAGCCAGACATGGCTTTGTGTAATTTAAATACATGGTTTGGTAAGAAATGATCGATAAAACCTGGAGGTTGTTCAAAGTAGACTTCTTCTTGCAGTAGACCATTTAGGAAGGCGATTTTCACGTCCATCTGATAAACTTTGATATTTTTGAAAGCAGCAAAGACTAAAAATATTCTGATCGCTTCAAGCCTTGCTACTGGTGCATAAGTTTCATCATATTCTATTCCTTCTTCTTGTCTGAAACCTTGAGCCACCAGTCTTGCTTTATTTCTGACCACAGTGTCTTCTTCATTTAGTATGTTTCTAAACACCCACCGTGTTCCAATAACAGCTTGATGAGTTGGTCTAGGTACAAGAAACCAAACTTCATTTCTTTTAAATTGATTCAGCTCTTCTTGCATAGCTTCGATCCAACTGGAATCCAGAAGAGCTTCTTCAATTTTATGTGGTTCATCCTGAGAGATAAAAGCATCATGCATATATTCATTAATCATTTGCCTTTTGGTTCTTAATGGAACTGCAGTATTACAAATAACCAAAGATGGAGGATGGAATTTCCTCCAAACAAAAGGGTTTAAAGAAATTTCTTCCTGATTTGATAGATTCGAATAGGGCTCAGCTAAAGCAGTAGCAGGTTCTGGAATGTTCACTTCTGGTTCTTGTAAATCCTGTGTCTGAGCAATTGGTTCTACTAAAGGAATGTCTGGTTCTGGATTTTGAGCATCTTTAACACTAGGTTCTGTATCATCTTCACTATCCAGTTCCAGATGAATCCTGTCTAACCTATTACTTAGATTTGACACGTTAGAAATTCCAAGAGCACTGCTATCTTCATCAAATACAACATGAATAGATTCTTCAACATTAAGAGTTCTATTATTGAAAATTCTAAAAGCTTTTCTTACTGCTGAATATCCAAGAAATAGTCCAGCATCTGATTTTGAGTCAAATGCAAACAAATAATTTTTACCGTTATTGTGAACAAAACATCTGAAACCAAATACATGAAAATAAGATACGTTAGGCTTACTCCCTTTTCATATCTCATACAAAGTCTGATTTTGCATTTTGTTGATCATTGTTATGTTTTGTGTGTAGCATGCTGTGTTGATTGCTTCTGCCCAGAAGCACTGAGAGATGTCTTGAAACGTACCGTACTTTTTACTACTTAAAAATTTGCGGAAAAATTAAAAATTTTCTTAAATGTAAACTACCCTTTAAAATTGATCAGGTACAAAGTTTGCTAAAGAAAATACATGATCAAGCATCATAAATCAAGACATAAAATCAAAGTTTTTGATCATTTCATAAAAAAATATTTCAAAACGTGGGCGGTCCTCGGGTTTAGCCTCCCGCTCAGTCCAAGCCTGCTCCTTGGTCCCCACCTCCAGCCTCCTCATAAACATCCTCACCTGCATCGATCAAGTCTAGTGAGTCTAAAGACTCAACACGTATAAACTGGGAATAACGAATAATACATAATAAAACCACATGCAGCCTAAAAATAGAACATACATACTTGAAACTTGAACTAGAAATAAACTTGAACATTCATACATATCATAGACGTGCCATAACGTAAAAACTTTCATAAACATGCTTGCATACTTGTACATACATAAACATACATGAACTTCATTATTTTGCGTAGATGCATGTTTCAAAGCAAGTGACCCATAACATAATCGCCTGATCAGACTAAACCACAATACTGGGCTGACAGGGGCGAACCCACTGCCACATACATGAGATCCCCGTTCATGCTTTAACGGGTGGATTGGTCCTCGTTCATGCTTAACGCTTTTCAATCCTGATCTATTCCCGTTCATGCTTTAATGGGGGTAGGTTGGTCCCCGTTCATGATTATTAACGCTTTCCAACCCCATACATACATTGGTCACAAGACATTTAGCATACCTCAAAAACTTGAAAATATTTTCTTGCATGTCAACATACTTACTTGGCGTTGAGGGATTCGTTGGATTTCATTTGGGGGCCACTGCTTGCACATACTAACATGAATTTTAGACACTTAACTTGCATAGCTTAGACGTAGGTATACGTGCTTACCACCGAATTCAATAACTTATGACATTCTAGTTTCCTCGGGACTTGACCTCTTTTAATCATCGTACTAACCCGAGACAAGAAACTCCATGACACAATAAAATTTCCCAAATTTTATGAAGTACGCGGATCCCGTGCATGGGTCCGTGGATGGGTCCGTGTAGGTGCGCAAAAGGAATACTCGGAAGAAGGGACACGGACCCCATGCCCAGGTCCGGCTCCGGGTCAATGTAGACTCGCTAAAATTTGTCGTGCAGAAGGGGAAACGCACGGACCCCGTGCCCTGGTCCGTATGGGGGTCCGTGTAGGCTTGGTAAAAATACACTTCGAAGGATATAAAGGCACGGACCCCGTGTAAGGGTCCGTGAAAGGGTCCGTGTACCTACGCAAACGCATATCGGAAACTCACGAAAATTTAATGCATGCGATGTTTATTGTTCTAGACTCGATTGTACGGACCATGAACCGACACCCGGAGACCCATCCTAGCATGCCATAACATCGAACAAAATTTGTATAAGCACCCAAATCAACGACGTCCAGCCTACGACACATACAATTCAAAAACGTGGCAATTGACACCAAATCAATTCCTACGATTTCTAGTGTATTCGAAAGCCTATCGATACTAAACGACATATCAAATAACAACCCAACATCATACTACGCATACCTAGACACAGCAACGATCACCCATCGATCTCCAACGAAGCCTGCAACAATAAAATCTCAAGAACACATCAATACATAATTTTCTGAAAAACGAAGTTTGAGCAGTCTCACGAAAAAAGTCATAACTCACTCAATATTTATCCAAATATTTCGAATTTACTGTCAAATCGAAGGTATCAAAAAGTTCTACAATTTTTGTGATGAAAGTTTTCTCAAAAACGCGACCGAAAAATCGCAGTATTTAAAAATACAGCAAAAAACGAAATTTTAGATCAAAAAAAGGTTTCAAAAGTGTTCTAAACATAATTGCTCAAACTCCTACGTATCGCACATGTATTTTTACACATAAATAACAACACATGCATAATATGACGAGATCGATGCAGCAATAACAGAATATACATGCCTTTAATGTGAAAAACTCACGATACGGCGATACCGAAGCGGAGATGGAGTGAGGCTTGATCCGAGATGATGGTGGTTCGATTCTCTTTGAAGAAAACATAACAAAACCTTGCTGGAACTGAAGGGGAGGGGCGGTTTCTCTCTAGATGTGAGCCCTAGGTTTTGCTCTTTTAAAAAAATAAAAGAAATGGAAATCTGAATGTGTGTGTGTATTTTATGGCTCTTGGTGTGCGTAAAAGTGTGTAAATCGTGTAGTGTGTGTGTGTGTGTAGCGTGAGTGTGCGTGTGTTAGAAATAATTAGGAATAATTTTTGCTTAATTATACCACTAACCATGCTAATTAAGATACTAATTAAAAATGTTAACCCGAGAAATAAATTAATTAAAATACTATCCCTACTAACCTTTAAGTACAAATCCCCTTAATTAAAATAAAGACCCCAAGCACTAAATCTTTAAAGGTTTTAAAAATCTTAAAGTCACCCAATAAATAGTTTAGGCTTTAAAAGACTAAAACTTCATAACTTAATTAAAATGCCCCATCCTTGACTTAAAAATAAAATACCACACTTTAAAATTACCAAAAATCGTCCCCGGTCTCTTTTCCTCGATCCCACATCGAATAATCGCCTGAAACACGAAACTCAAGAAAACATTTTAACGTGCATCACATATACATAATTAATTTAAAATAAAGCATTTAAATAAATTATGCATGGTTAAAACTCAATTTAAACTTAAGTAAATGCTCTAATAATTAAATAAATGCATGTGTTATACGTGTACTGAGTTTAGGCACTACAGTTCCTCCCCCACTTATAAAAATTTAGTCCTCGAAATTAAATCTTACCGAACAACTCTGGGTAGCGAATTCTCATATCTGGTTCGGCTTCCCAAGTGGCATCCTCCACTGATTGATTTAGCCACCGAACTTTGACCAGCTGGGTCACCTTGTTCCGAAGTTACGCTCCTGTCTGTCTAAGATCTGGACAGGTCTCTCATTATAAGACATGTCTGGAGCCAACTGTAATGGTTCATAGCTCAACACGTGCGAAGGATTAGCTAGGTACTTCCTCAGCATCGAGAAGTGGAACACATTGTGTACCCTGGCTAGATTCGAAGGAAGGGCAACACGATAGGCTAGTGTCCCAACTCTATCCAGAATTTCAAACGGTCCAATAAATCTCGGATTGAGCTTGCCTCTCTTTTCAAATCTCATAACACCCTTCATGGGCGCTATCTTTACAAAGACGTGATCACCGACGGCGAACTCTAGATCTCTTCTTCTCTTGTCAGCATAACTTTTCTGACGACTCGGGGCAGTCTTCATCCTGTCTCGGATCTTGACCACCACATCTGCAGTCTGCTGAACTATCTCCGGACCAAGTTCTGCTCTTTCACCAACCTCATCCCATGAACTAGTGATCTGCACTTCCTTCCATACAACGCCTCGTAGGGAGCCATACCTATCGATGATTGGAAACTGTTGTTGTATGTAAACTCCACTAGAGGTAGCTTCGATTCCCAAGTCCCCTGGAAATAGAACATACACGCTCGCAGTAAATACTCCAAAATCTGAATCACTCGCTCACACTGGCCATCTGTCTGCAGGTGAAAAGCGGTACTGAAAAGCAACTTCGTCCCCATGGCTTCATGTGGACTCTTCCAGAAGGACGATGTAAATCTTGGGCCCCTGTCGGACACAATAGAAACTGGGATCCCATGCAATCGAACTATCTCGTTGATATAAAGCTCCGCGTACTGTGCCATGGAGAAAGTTGTCTTCACTGGAAAGAAGTGCGCTGACTTAGCGAGTCGGTCCACTATAACCCAGATAGAATTTGATCCCCTGACTGATCTTGGAAACCCAACCACAAAGTCCATTGTAATATTCTCCCATTTCCACTCTCGGATGGGGAGTGGCTTAAGCATTCCTGCTGGCCTCTGGTGTTCTGCCTTCACCTGCTGACAGGTGAGGCATTCAGACATAAATTTGCGGACGTCTCGCTTCATCCCTGGCCACCAATACAAAATCTACAGATCCTTGTACATTTTGGTGCATCCTAGGTGAATGGAATACGGAGATGCATGTGCCTCTGTCAGAATATCCTCTCTGATCGAATCAACACTTCAGAGCTCTGCCCTTGCGGTAAACTTCTAAATCAAACCTCTGAATCTCAGATTGAAGAGGTTTCTGCACTGACAACTGTGCTACAACTGCCACTTTCCTGCTCAAGGCATCTGCGACGACATTAGCCTTTCCTGGATGGTAGCTAATCTCACAGTCGTAGTCTTTCACCAACTCTAACCACCGTCTCTGTCTCATATTCACTTCTTTCTGTGTGAAGAAATACTTGAGAATCTTGTGATCCGTGAATATTTGACATTTCTTGCCGTACAAGTAGTGTCTCGAAATATTCAATGCAAAGACAACGACGGCTAATTCTAAGTCATGCGTCGGGTAATTCTTCTCATGCACCTTCAACTGTCTGGAAGCATAAGCTATCACCCGGCCCTGCTGCATCAAGACTGCGCCTAAACCGAGCTTAGATGCATCTGTGTATAGCACAAAATCACCTTGCCCCGTTGACATGGCTAACACTGGTGCTGAAACAAGAGCTTGCTTCAAAGTATCAAAACTCTTCTGACACTCGTTACTTCACACAAACTTAGCATTCTTCTTGGTCAGTGAAGTGAGTGGCACTTGCTATCGAAGAAAACCCCTGAATGAACTTACGGTAGTAACCGACTAAACCCAGAAAACTGTGGATCTCAGAAGCATTCCTCGGTTCAACCCATTCCTTAACGGCTACCACCTTTGCTAGATCTACCTCAATTCCACTGCTAGACACTATGTGACCCAAAAATGCTACCTTTTCCAACCAGAATTCACACTTACTGAACTTCGCAAATAATTTACGACTCTGCAAGGTCTGCAAAACTGTCTTCAAGTGCTGGCTATGCTCCTCATGGCTCTTCGAGTAGATAAGAATGTCGTCAATGAACACTATGACGAATTGATCAAGGTAAGGCTAAAATACTCGATTCATCAAGTCCATGAAAATTGCTAGAGCATTCATCAGTCCGAACGGCATCACTAAGAACTCGTAATGCCCATATCTGGTCCTGAAGGCTGTCTTGTGCACATCTGCATCTTTCACCTTCATCTGGTTATACCCTGATCGAATATCTATCTTAGATAACATCGTGGCTCCCTACAACTGATCAAACAAGTATTCGATCCTAGGAAGTGGGTACTTGTTCTTTATCGTTACCTTGTTCAACTCTCGGTAATCGATGCACAGTCTCATGCTCCCATCTTTCTTTTTCACAAAAAGCACTGGTGCGCCCCACGGCGAGAAACTGGGGCGGACGAATTCATTGTCGAGAAGCTCCTGAATCTGCTGTTTGAGTTCTAACATCTCAGCTGGAGCTAATCGGTATGGTGCCTTAGAGATTGGCACCGTACCTTGCATGAGATCAATCGCAAACTCCACCTCTCTCTCTGGTGGAAGCCCTGTGACGTCGTCGGGAAAGACGTCTGGGAAGTCTCTGACTACTAGCACACCTGATAGTGACGGAGCGGGTATGTCAGGTGTGAAATGATGCTGGCCAAGAAAGCCTGACACCCCTTGGAAATAAGTTTCCGAGCCTGCATGCAAGAGATCATGCGCGGGAAACTTCTCTACCTCTCTGGCTCAAATAGAAACTGCTCCATTCCCATCGGTCTGACCAACACTGATCTCTTCTGAATCAATCAGGACTCTGTTCTTTGTCAACCAGTCCATACCCAAGATTTTGTCAAACTCTGGCATCGGCAATATTATCAGGTCTGCATACACCAGGTGGCCCTGCAGTTCTAGATCAATGTCTCTGACCACGCAGGTTATAATATCCAAGCTTGGTGAACGGTACGGCTTAAGATTTCTTAAGTTTATTGACTCCTTGGTTAAGTTTAAGTATAGTTTAGATGTTAAGAATTTGATTTTCGGAAGTGGTACAGAATGCCTAGCGCACCCGCGATAGGAATTGTAGCGCACCCGTGGTCGTGAACAGTGAAGTCGTGTTTTTGAGATTTAAGTGATATAATAGAAGAGTTGGTTCATTTTCTCTCATTTCTCACTCATTTCCACCCATCCTCTCGGTTCTTCAACCTAGGGAGAGCTAGGGTTCTCATTTCCTCTCTTTGATTCCTTTGATTCAAGCTTCTTGTTGGGTATTTGAGGTGAGAACAAGATCATTGTAGGTTCAAGGAGCTAAGGTAAGCTTGTGGTTTAAGTTATTATTAGATTATGGTGTTGGAGAAATTATGGAATGTTCAGTTTTGTTGGTTCTATGGATTTTATGGTATGGTTGTTTGATTATTAAGTTGTTGATGGTGCAATACATGGTTTATGTTGTAGGTTTTGTACCAAGAGATTAGATTCAAGATTTCTATTGGTTGTAAGTGGAATTCTTTCCTTGTGTTCACATGAATTATATGTATTGTATTTCAATGGTTTTAATATGGCATTCCCTTCCATTTGATTCATGTTATGTATGGATACACTTCGTTGTATATTAGAGGCTTTTATATGTCTCAATTGTATAAAAAGGAATGCAAGAGAAAAGAGTCTTCAAAGAGTTTGATTTAATGTCAAAGAGAGAGTTCAAATTGATTTATTGGATTGATAAAGAGATAGTAAGAGATTGCATGCAATTAGTTGATCAACGACCATAGGCTTATATCCCAACAGAGTAATCGATTTATATCGATGGGATATAGGTACAAAGACAGAGATACTATTTAAATGTCAATCCAACAGAGAAAAGAGAAATACCATTGTTATGTTCATGTTCTACTATATTATTCATGTTTCAAGAGTTGGATGGTATTTAACGATTTCAAAGTCATGTTTTACAGAGTATGATATGTATCCATTGTTATGTAAAAGTTCCACTTGCTGAGTTTTATACTCATTTCAGTTATTCATGTGATGCAGATAAGGGCGACGAACCAGGACGTTGATTGGAGCCGGGGTCATATGCATACAAGAGATGGAAGGAAGAAGATATTTTGCTAGCATTTTGACATGATCAAAAATGATATTTTGTATTTTGATGCAACAGTTGATTGATCATGTATATACTTTTGATTGTAAATGTTTTATGTCAAGAAATTTTAAATCCTTCTTCCCTCCAAGTAAATTTTAATTTTCCGCTGTGTTATTTTATAAAATCAGTCGAGGGTGTTACATTTAGTGGTATCAGAGCAACGTTCTTCAGACTAATGCATATGACTTCGTCTACTTTCAACAGTTCGGGTATGTATTCTTCTACATCTATTTATTGTTATTGGTTGATATGTATTATGTGAGCACATTGTAGGATTTAATGCCTCCTAAGAGAAAGGCTTCAGAGGGTGAGTATAGCTCCTCATCGAGAGTTGTCGACGAGTTCGGCAAATTACTGAAAGAGCAAGCCAAGGTTCATAGTGAACAAATTCAGAAGTTGCTCCGTTTGCAAGGTTCAAGTCAAGGTAGAGGCCAAGGGAGAGGCCAAGTGGTTCAAGCAATTGGAACTGATGGGATCTTTACTGCTTTTAAGAGAATGGATCTGCCTTAATTTGCAGGAACCACTGATCCATTGTTGGCCGTAGAGTGGATCAAAGCACTTGAGGCGATATTTGATCATCTCAAGTATGAAGACAAGGCCAGAGTTGATTGTGCAGTATTCATGCTAGTCAAAGCTGCACGTATTTGGTGGAATGGTACCAAGGTAGGTGTCGATGTTCCGGCATTGAAGTGGCAAGATTTTACGGATCTTTTCTACGACAAGTATTTTCCGGATGCACTTCGAGCTCGGAAGGTGACTGAGTTTTTGGAGCTTCATCAGGGAGGTATGAATGTTGACGAGTACATTTTGAAGTTTGAGGAAGGCTGTCTGTTTGCCCCATATATTGCCTCGAATGACAAAGACAAGGGTGCTCATTTCATTAGAGGGCTTCGAGTAGAGATCAGGAGGGACATCAATATGTCTAAGGCAGGTGACATCTAAGGAGATCGTGGCTAAAGCACTGTTAGCCGAGCAAGATGAGAAGGACATTGCTAGAGATAGACAGGCGAGGTAGCAGGCTATTGCCCAAAGAGGTCAAGGTTCGAGCCAAAGAGGGAAAGGCAGTTTCAAGGGGAAAGGCAAGATGGAACCGAGTTCTAAATCACCGACAGTCCCATTTGATCAAGAGAAGCCGTTGTGTCCCAAGTGCAGTAGGCATCTTAGGGGTGAGTGCAGGTTTGATACTCATACATGCTACCGATGTGGTACTGTAAGCCATATCGCAAAGGATTGTCCGAGAGGATCGAGTAAAGAGAAGGTGCAGGGTCGCATCTTTACTATGACAAAGGAAGGTATAAATCCTGATTCTTCTGTGATCTCTAGCACTATTTTAATTTCAGGCAGAGTAGCTACGACATTGATTGATACAGGTGCTACTCATTCTTTTATATCTGAACTATTTTTGAGATCTTTGGGTTTAGTTCCTTCTGTTCTTCCCCTCCAGTTTAATGTTGTTTTGCCTTCTGGGGATGTGTTGTGCCCGACCTCTATTATGTATGCGTGTTCTGTTCAAATTGATGAGCGAGTGGTTTATGCCGATTTGATTGTTATTACGATGGTTGCGTTTGATATTATACTTGGCATGGATTGGCTATCGACTTACCGTGCAGTGATTGATTGTGTTTCCAAGACGATGAAATTTGCAGATGATGGAAATAAGGAAGGTATGCTAGCCAGTGCAGGTACTTCGCTGGTCCTTCCTTTTATTTCATGTCTTGAGGCTAAGAAGTTGTTGTTTAGAGGTTGTGATGGGTTTTTGGCTTCGATTGTTGATATGGATAGAATTGTGAAGTTGAATATTAATGATATTGATGTTGTGAGAGAGTTCCTGATGTATTTGAGGATGATGTGCCGGGTTTACCGCCGGACAAAGATGTAGAGTTTGTGATCGATTTAGTTCCGGGGACGATTCCTATTTCTAAGGCTCCGTATAGAATGGCCCCGACAGAGATGAAAGAATTTAAGATGCAGTTGCAGAATCTATTGGATAAAGGTTTTATTCGGCCGAGTTCTTTGCCTTGGGGAGCTCCGGTTCTTTTCATCAAAAAGAAAGATGGGTCTTTGCGTCTGTGTATTGACTACAGAGAAATCAACAAAGTGATGATTAAGAAAAAATATCCATTGCCTCGAATAGACGATCTTTTTGATCAGCTGCATGGGGCTACAATGTTTTCGAAGATTGATTTGCAATCTGGCTATTACCAATTGAAAGTAAGGGAGTCTGATATCCCTAAGACGGCGTTTCATACCAGGTATGGTCATTACGAATTTCTTGTTATGTCGTTCGGTCTGACTAATTCTCCTTCAGTCTTCATGGATCTTATGAACCGGGTGTTCAAGCCGTATTTGGATAGATTTGTCATCGTTTTCATCGACGACATATTGATTTATTCCAAGACCAGAGAGCTTCATGTAGAGCACCTCAGAGTCGTTCTTCAATTGTTGAGAGTGAAGAGGCTTTATGCTAAGTTGAAGAAATGTGAGTTCTGGTTGGAGCAGATTTCTTTCTTAGGCCATGTTGTTTCGAAGGATGGTCTAGCTGTTGATCCAGCGAAAATAGAGGTAGTACAGAAGTGGCCTATCCCTACCACTGTATCAGAGGTACGCAGTTTTCTTTGTTTGGCGGGTTATTACCGTTGTTTTATTTCAGATTTTTCCAAAATTTCCTTGCTGTTAACCAATCTGATGAGGAAGACTGTGAAGTTTGAGTGGTCCAATGAATGTCAAAATGGATTTCAAGAATTGAAAGATAGGTTGACGACAGCTCCGGTACCTGCATTGCCCAGTGGTTCAGAGGACTTTGTTGTTTTTACCGATGCGTTGAAGAAGGGTCTCGGTGCAGTGCTGATGCAACGTGGAAAGGTTATAGCTTATGCTTCTCGTCAGTTGAAAGATTACGAGAAAAATTATCCTACGCATGATCTGGAACTGGCAGCTGTGGTATTCGCCATGAAAGTTTGGAGACACTATCTATATGGCGAAAAGTGTGAAATTTTCACGGACCACAAGAGTTTAAAGTATTTGTTTTCCCAGAAAGAGCTCAATATGCGATAGAGACGGTGGTTAGAACTTGTCGAAGATTATGATGTGACAATTAGTTACCACCCTGGGAAGGCGAATGTTGTAGCAGATGCATTGAGCCGTAAGTCAAGTTCCTCTTTGAGTTCTATGATCCAGAAGCCATTGTTGTTAGATTTGCAACTAGAGGAGATAGCTTTGGTGGTTCCGGGAACCATTGCTCATTTTTCAGCGTTGATCATTCGGGCTACATTGACGGACAAAATCCGTAGAGAGCAGGCCAATGATGTACAGTTGACAGAGATGAGAGCCAGAGCAGAAGAGAGAGGTAATTCAGAGTTTGGGATGAATCAAGATGGTTTGATGACATTCAGAGGCCGTATATGTGTTCCTACTGGTGATGATATTCGGCGAGACGTCTTGACTAGAGGCTCATACCGCGCCATATTCAATACATCCAGGTGGTACCAAGATGTATCAAGATCTTCGTAGACTCTATTGGTGGCCAGGTATGAAGAAGGATATTGCTATGTTTATTTCTCAATGCCTAACTTGTCAGCAGGTGAAAATTGAACACCAGAAACCTGCTGGGACATTGCAGTCATTGCCGATTCCTCAATGGAAATGGGAGCACATTTCAATGGACTTCGTGATTGGTCTTCCTAGAACGCAGAAATGCTATAATTCTATTTGGGTTATCGTTGATCAGGTTGACCAAGTCAGCGCATTTTCTCCCAGTCAAGACAACGTATTCCATGAACCAGTATGCCGAAGATTATATAGTAGAGATTGTCAGACTTCATGGTGTTCTTGTGTCAATCGTGTCTGATCGTTACCCTAGATTTACCTCAGAGTTTTGGAAGAGTTTACACAGAGCCTTGGACGGTTAGCATTCAGTACACCATATCACCCTCAGAGCAACAGTCAATCAGAGAGAGTTATTCAGATTTTAGAGGATATGCTCAGAGCTTGTACTATCGACTATCCTCGTAGTTGGGTTTCCAAATTGCCTCTAGTTGAGTTCACGTACAATAACAGTTACCAAGCGACGATTGGCATGGCACCGTATGAAGCACTTTATGGCAAAAAATGTAGATCTTCCTTGTATTGGGATGAGATTGGAGAGAGGAAGATGTTGGGTCCAGAGTTGGTCCAACAGACAGCTAATGTTGTTGTTGTTATTCAAGAGAGGATGAAGACAGCACAGTCGAGACAGAAGAGTTATGCTGATGTGAGACGTAGGGCGTTGCAGTTTGAGGTTGGCGATCACATGTTCTTGAAGATTGCACCTCTTAAAAGTGTGATGAGGTTTGGCAAAAAGGGAAAGCTGAGTCCAAGGTTTATTGGCCCATTTGAGATTTTGGACAGAGTTGGTGATCGAGCTTACAGGTTAGCCCTACCGCCAGATCTTGATAGAGTTCATAATGTTTTTCATGTCTTCATGCTCAGGAAGTATATTGCGAATCCTTCCCATGTTCTTCGCCACGAGCCATTGGATTTGACAGCCGAATTTGACGTATCAAGAGGTTTCAGTCCAGATTCTGGATCGCAAAGTTAAAGTACTGAGAAATAAAGAGATCGGCATTGTTAAAGTCCTTTGGAGGAATCAATTGATTGAAGAAGCCATGTGGGAACCAGAGGATGAGATAAAAGAAAAGTATCCTGAGTTGTTTGCGCAAGTGACGTCAATTTCGGGGACGAAATTCCTTTAAGAAGGGGAGATTGTAATATCCAATCTTGGTGAACCGTACGGTTTAAGATTTAATATGTTTATTGACTCATTGGTTATGTTTAAGTATAGTTTAGATGTTAAGAATTTGGATTTTTGGAAGTGGTACAAAATGCCTAGCGCACCCGCGATAAGAACTGTAGCGCACCTGCGGTCGTGAACAGTAATGTAGAGGCCCGAATGTCGTACTTGAAAATTTGCGGAAAAAATTTAAAATTTTCTTTTAAAATAAGTAATATGTCTCATTCGTAAAATAAACTGATAAATAGAGTTTAATGTTTAAAATAGCACAGCGAAAGTAATTATTGTTTGCAAAATAACAATTTAAAATATTCCAACAAATATAAAATGTTTGGGCATAAAAATGGTAAATGCTGAAAATGAGGTCCTTGGGTTTCACTACTGCCGACCCAAGATGGCTCACTGGTCCCCGCCCTCGATCCCGACCTCATCAATACCTACAACAATAAAGTCTAGTGAGTCTAAAAACTCAGCATGCATATATCATAAGTAACAAGTAATAATAATAAAATATCATGCAAGGTAAAACTATCATGAGTGGCGTAACGTGAAAATATCATGTCATGAGTAATTATAATACGTGTATAACTGAACTGAAAACCATAAATGAAATGTTTGCTCAATCGAGCCCTGTCATAAAATAACATGTCATAAATTTTCTGTTGAGAATATGTTCTACGCAAGTGGCCCCTGAAGTGGCCACCGGGTGAAGTAATAATCCCATGATAATGAAGTGGCCACAAGCAATATCGCATAATCTCAAAAATGAATTTTTTTTTATATTTTTGCACGTAATATAATTAAATAACATAATTAAATATCATGTATTATTTTACCAAATGGGTTGGATCATTCTCAGGCTCACGGCAACCTAAATTTAACATGAAAAATATGCAATGGTTTAACTTGACCAAAACTTTGTAATTGAATACAAAAACGAGACAATTACGCCCAACAACTTATTATTTAATCATGACTCCGTGCCAACCAGAACCAACACCGAACCATCATTTAGTCATGATTAAAATACACCTAAAATGATGAAATAATGCCCGTAAAATTACAGTACTCGAAGTTTTTGGTGAATGGAGGCCAAAACAATGAAACGCTCTTCGAGAGTCACTTTGGCACATTGCACCGTAAATTCTCGTACGACCTCTAAACTTAACCGAATCACAAATGGCCTTCCTAACTTGATGAGGTACTGTCCTGTAAGGTCCAAAATTAAGACGACGTAATCCAACGGCATGCAAATCTAGGAATTCTGAAAAATGGTTAATTAAATTATTTTAACTGCTTAATTGATTATGTGATATGCATGATTATATGTTAAATATGATTTTATTGTCATTATGCATAAAAATTGTATTTTTAAGGATTAATCAAGTTGCGATCAAAGAACGGAGACCGATGGCTGAATAACGAAAAATGTTTTTATTAAATAATTGTATTTAATTATTTAAAATATGATTGTGGGTTTTCCTTATTTTTGAAAATGAGGGGTTTTGAGGTGATTTAATACGCCGGAACGTATATTTTATCGGGGTTGGTTTTTTTCAACAAAAATACGAACTTTTTGGCAACCCGGCTATTTAGTTCACAAACTATTTTTACCAAAACTATTTTAATATTCTAATTAAATCCTAATTGAGACTAATGGGCCTAAACTATGCTTAATAGGCCTAAGCCTTAATTAGTGAATTATTTACTATATAATATATTAAAAATCCCCCCAAACCCTATTAAATGTCACGCCCACAATTCTGAAATTTCACACCATATACACGACACACACAGCACCTTATTTGGAAGAAATTTTCGGAGGAAGCTAAGGAGAATTCAAGCCAAGGTCTTGTCCGTTCTTCGTCCTCGTCAACGATTAATCGTGCGTTGATAACGCAAAGGCACGCCATATTCTTTTCTTCAATCATCTATCATACCATAATATTTATTTAATCATGTTTTGTATGAAAACAAGTGACGTTTTTAACTATTTTCGTTTTTGTATGAACATGAATTTTTAAGGCATGATTTGTGATCCAAAAGTTGTTGTTTTCATGTAAAAAGGGGCTGCCATGATTAGGGTAGGATCAAGAATTGTTTTTACATGATTTCAAGAGCCCTAAGAACACACACACACGCTGCAAGCACGAACCGATTACGTTGGAACCGAATTCGAATGTTTGAATCTTAGGTGATCGGGTTTCATGAAGTTCGACGCATGGCTTGGCTCGGTTGCATCCAGGGCTGGGCTAGAGTCATGAGGAGTTAGGGGTTGAGTCCTAGCCAGCCTAGGACTCAAGTGTCACGGTTGGGGAGGAGTCCTAGCAAGCTAGGACTCCACCCAAGATCACCCGAGAAGCATGGAGTGGCGCGCAGGTGGGCAGCTGTTGTGCAGGAAGAAAGAGGCTCGGCCTGGGGGTCTAGTCAGGGGCTAGGTTAGGTCCTAAGGGTCCTAAGAGGGTGCTTTAGGGGATGGTTCAAGGGGTGGCTCGTTGGGTAAGGGGCTAGCAACAGAAACAAGAGTTATAGTGCATGTGGGTTTCTCGGCCAAGCATGCGTTTCTGATGTATGAGTTCGGTGTTCCACTTGGGGTCGAGTCCTATGGGTTCTAAGGGTCCAGTAGAGTGCCTAGATGGTCTGGTCACGAGTTGATGCAGGGTGGCTCGATGGGGCTCGAGCCAAGCACAGAAAACGTGAGGGAGAAGCTCTTTGGCAGCAAGTTAGGCGTGAGTTGCTGTCAAGGTTCAGGTGCTTCGATGCTGGGTGTTGGGGCTTTGGGATGGTTTGGGCTTGGTCTGGGCGTGGTATAGGGAAGGTTAGGGTCATGTGGGCTCGGTGGTGGCTCAGCTGGAAGTGTCCTAGGTTGGCTAGGAGTCCTTATGTGATTAGGAGACACACACACATACACGGGCAGAATTTGGGGCAAGGTTCAGCAGGTGTTTGAGCGGGTTAGGGTCATGTTTTTGGGGCCGAGCTTAGTCAATAGGGTCCCTAGATGGGTTGGCTAGGTTTTGGCTTGAGGTGGCTCGGGCGTGGCTCGAGTAAATCGAGAGATGGCTCGGGTTGTTCGATAACGTGTCAATTTCGAAAATTAAAGAAGGAAAAATTGAGCCAAGGGTCCACGGGGGTGGCTAACAACTTGGGAGGGTAGAATAAATCATAAAAAGGTTATGTTAAAAATTTGGAATCAAAATAACGAGTTTTGGATTTATTCGGAATTTAATCGCCGCACGAAACGCTAATTAACGAGTTAATTGAAACGCCTAGTTTTAAGCCTTATAAAATTATGAAAAATTAGGTTTAAGCTTAAATAATTATTATAAGTCTAAATTTTTAATTTGGGAATTTTATATTGAGGTTTGGTTTAATTCGAGATTAAAACGCAATAATACGTCACATTTAAAGATTAATTTAAAAATCCTTGATTTATGCTAAATAAAAATATGAGAATATTCATGTAGTCTTAAATAATTATTTGGGACAAGTTAGTGTCAATGAAATTAAGAAAATGTGAAAATCGGGAAATTTTACATCCAGGGGTAAAACGGTCTTTTTACACCTAAAAATTAGTAAACGTCATGGCAGTGTCCTAAATGCTATTTTATATGAAAATATGATTATTTTTATGATTATGGATGTTTATGAATTTTTATATGTTAATATGTCGATTTTAAATGTTGATGAATTTTTAAGATGTTAACACGTTTATTTTAAATGTTTACGGATTTTTAATCTATTAAAAATGTTTATGAATTTTTATGATTTAAATTGGACATTTAAAAGATATGTTGCATGCTTGGTTTCAAAATAAAAATGATATTATATGCATGTTTTTATTAAGTAATGATAACGTGTTGAAGGATGTGAAGGGATTGTGACTACTGAATATGTTGGAAATATCGTGAGGGTTATGGTCCCAGTGGGAACCCGACGATCGTGTTTCCTTGGATACGGATACGAATACGTGATACGAATACGAATACGCGATACGAATACGCGATACGAATACGTGATACGAATACGAATATGTTAATACGTTGGCCAAGGCCCAGTTGACGGGTGAGAGTGTCGCTGGTGTCCCCGCCGCCCAGTACTGTGGTTACATGTAGATGGATCCATCGCCCAATACGTTTAAGAATACGAGTCACAATCACGATCTGAATTCAACAAACACGAACACGAACATGAACATGAATACGAATATGAATATGAATACGAATATGGATATGCATATGAATATGAATATGAATATGAATATGAGTATGTTTATGTTTTTATGAAAATATTTTTATGCATCATGAAAATGTTTACGAAAATGTTTAAGTTTAAGTTTATGCATCTTCATGAAAACGATATTTTAAGTACAAGTATTTTTCACCGTTATATGTTGACTGTACTACGTATTACTCGTTATAAAGATTATGGTGTGTTGAGTCTTTAGACTCACTAGGTGTGATGGATGCAGGTGGTATTGAGGGAGGACTTGACGAGTGATTTGACTTGACTGAAGGCGCACACAACCCGAGGACCAGCGCTACATTTTCCGCATTATTCTTTATGATTTAAGTTAAAGATTTTTAAGATTATTTATTTATGCTCTTGAGAGGTTTTTGAGAGGTTTAGTATGGGCTTTACCTTTTAAATTATTGCTTTTTAGGTTTGGTAAAATATGCGACGATTTCATTTGATCACTATTGCACTTGTTTTTAAAATGCTAGTTGGTTAATGTTTAATTTTAAAGGGTAAAATATTTTATAAAAATATTTTCATGTATTAAGTGAGTTGGCCGAAATATTTAAAAAAAAAATTTTCTAGTACTTTTAAAGCAATAAAAAGGGGCAGGACGTTTCATGTCCAGTCCAATGTCATAGGCTAAAAGCCAACCAAGAACACAAACAAGCCTCTGAATCGAAGCACAACTTGCTGTCACAAAAATACAGCAGCAGTGCTTGCGTTCCTTTGCGTTGCTTGCGAAGCTAATGGCCATTGGGGCTTGAACCACCAACCAGAGCCTCTTACCAACATCCTAGGGTGTGGTTCGAACCATGGCTAAGGGCCCTAGGCCAGCCACAATCCAACCCACACCAGAAACATGAACACACTCCCAACCGAGAACAACAAACTGCACGCGTGGGAGAAATTGCTTCGTTTGCTGTCATGGACCTTTCCAGTGGCCATTTGATTGGCCATGGCATGATCTAGACATCAAGGGGTATGATATGAACCGTGGCTAAGGGCTAAAAAGCCAACCAAGATCCACACCCACACCATAAACTCGAAACTCACATGCAGAACAATGAAGGAGATCGAAGGGGCTGTGCTTGTTTTATTTGAAAACCGATGCAACCATGGACCAAGCCTTGAAAGGCCGACTTGGTCTCGTCTTAGACATAATGAGGAGGTGTTCTAACCATGGCTATAGCCGTTAGGGCAGCCAAGGTCAGAAACATCCCACTTGACAGCAAACAAGAAAAAGTAGAACACAAAGTGACACTAGGGATGAGTTGCCGTCAATTCTGAATTTCAGCATGCATAGGGCTTGAACGAATGGACCAACATGATCCTAATACACCCTAGCACATGTCTAGGGGCCGCCTTGGGAGCCTAGGACCGAGCCAAACCCTGCAACAACAGAAACAAGCCAAACCCGTGAGGTAGCAAAGGAATGCCGAAAATCTGCACCTTATTTTCGAAAATATTTGTCATGTATTTCGGTTTTTCCCTTCAAATTCGTGTACATATGATATTTAAAATTAATTATACAACTTTATTGAAGAGCAAGGAATGATAGAAACATGCCTGGAAATTTTTGTTTTAAAAGAAAAACAAACGGGCGACGACGCGGCGCGGAGGAGATGGAGTGACTTTGCTTCTTGTTCTTCCCTCTTGTTTCTCTCTAAATTTATCACAATTTTTCTATGGTTCACTCTCGATTTTATTGCTGAAAGGGAATGAAATTTTCGAGAATATGGGGTAGGGAGAATGGCTAGGGAAAAATGAGGGAAGGTTGCTAGATGAATGGGAATTAAATGGAAAGATAAATCTTTCTATCCTAGAATTTGTTAGATGGTTTGATATCAAAAGATTTGAAGGATATTTAGGAATGCACTTGGTCGATTATAGTGTAAGGTCCAAAAATTAAGACGACGTAATCCAACTGCATGCGAATCTAGGAAATTATGAAAAATTGAGTAATTAATTGATTTTAGCTGCTAATTAATTATGTGACGTACTTGTTTATATGCTAAATGAGATTTATTTGTCATCATGCATAAAAAAAAATGTATTTTTAGGAATATTCAAGTTACGATCGAGGAACGGGGACCGAGGGCTGAAGAAAACGTAAAATATTTATATTAAATAATTATTTTTAATTATTTAAAAGATGGTCGATGCTTTTTAGTATTTTTATGAAATTAAGGGTTTTGAGGTGATTTTATACGCCGGGGCGTAAATTTTATCGGCGTTGGTTTTTCAACTAAAATACGAGCTTTTTGGCAACCCGGCTAACAAATTCACATGTTTAATTAATCAAAACTTTGGTTAAAATTTTATTAATCCTAATTAAAGCTAATGGGCTTGAATTTGGTGGCTTAATAGGCCTAAAGCCTAGATAGTAACTTAATTAGAGTTTATTTGAGATTAAAACACCTAAAACCCTAAACCTTGCACACAAAACAATCGGCCACTTTTATTTTCTGAAAAATATTCTCTCCCAACTCCACCTATCTCACGGCACACACCAAAACAACCAAAAGGGAAGTTTTGAAATTGAAGGAAAATTCACCCACGGTTTCTCGTCGCCGTTCTTCGTCGTCAACGATTATTCGAGCGTATACTACGCAAAGGCACACCTTAATCTCCCTTTTCTCATCCATTACATCATATTATTGTTTAAAGTATGTGTGCATGAAAAGCTTGAAGTCATACATGTAAATATTCAGAATTTTCGAAAAAAAAAGGAGACCATCTTGTACATGCATTGTATTTGTGATTATATGCAATTTGTTTGATGCCATGACTCACGTTTTTTTTTATACTAAGGGGCTGCCATGATGTCTAGGCATGGATAGGTAAGTATTACACGGGTTTTGGAGTCCCACACACCACACATGAATCGACTAAAACCAAGAAAGAGAGACGAAACCAGAACTCGTGCAGGAACCGGTTGTTGCTGTCAAGTTTGGGGTTCGGTTTTGTTGTGCAGGGACGGAGGGCTTGGTTGGCTCGTTCCAGGGGCTAGCCAGGGTCATGAGAGAGTCAGGAAGGGAGTCCTAGCCACGCTAGGACTCGCGCACTAAGTCAGGGAAGGAGTCCTAGCAAGCTAGGACTCCCACCCGAGAATCAAGGGGATCGCGTGCAGGGTTCTGTGCTTCGCACAAGCTTGGGCGCGCGGTTCAGGGGGTCTGGGCTGGGTCAGGTCTAGTCCTTAGGGTCCTTAGGGGGTGAAAATCAGGTTGGTTTGGTGGCTGGGTTCGTGGTTAGGGGCTAGGCAGTGCGTGCAAGAGACCTTGTCCAACAAGGTTTCTCGGCCAGCTTTTGTTCAGGAAGTAGAGGGCTCGTTTTTGGCATTAGAAGGGTTTCCTTGATAAATTTAGGGTCCAGTAAGTTAATTTATTATGTTGGGCACCTTTTGGCTCGACATAGTTCGGGGGTAACTCGTGAAAATCGAGAGTTGGCTCGGGGGTGAAATTTAGGTGTCAAATAGGGTTTTAAGTAAAGAAAAATTGGAAAACGGCTCACGGGGGTCGAGTCGGGGTCCATAAGGGCTAAAATAATATAAAAAGACTAAATTTAGAATTTAAGAATTTTATATTAAAGTTTGGTATTTTTCGGGATTAAAACACTGTTAAAACAATTAAGAAAAGATAATTGAAAAAGTCTAACATTTAAGCCAAATAAAAATATGGAAAAAAATTCACGTAAGCTTAAATAATTATTTGGGACATGTTAGAGTCGTGAAATCAAGGAAAAAGTCGAAAACGTAAAATGTTGAGTCCATGGGTAAAACGGTCTTTTTACACCTAGAAATTAGTTAAGGTCATGGCAGTGCCCTAAATGCTATTTTATGAAAATATGATTATTTTTAAATGTTTATGAATTGTTCATGATTGAATGATGATTTTTAAATGTCTATTTGATTTTTATGATTGAGGGAAGACATTTAAAATATATGTTGCATGCTTGGTTTCAAAAATGAAAAACGTAATGATATTCATGATTTTCTAAAGTAATGTGAATGAAAAATGTTGAAGGATGTGAAATAATTGTGACTGATTCGTTAATGTTGGCGACGTCGTGAGGGTTATGGTCCCAGTGGGAGCCCGACGATCGTGTTTCCATCATTGCGAATATGTGGTAACGGATATGTGGTAACGGTTTTGTGGTAACGGAAGAATGGGAATATCGTGAGGGGAAAAGGCCCCAGAGGGAGCCCATTTATGGGAAAAGGCCCCAGAGGGAGCCCCGACGAGCGTATTTCTATTCGAATCATGATAGGCCAGGGCCCAGTTGACCGGTGAGAGTGTTGCTGGTGTCCCCCGCCGCCCAGTACTGTGGTTTTATGTAGATGGATCCATCGACCCTCATGAGCATGATCAGGAAAGTCACAATTAACGATCTGAATTCAACAAAAGGAAAAGGAAAAGGAAAAATGTTTATGATCATGAAAAATGTTTATGTCATGTCATGTTGAGGAAAAAGGGAAAGGGTTAAGGTTTATGATTGCATGTCATGAAAAAGTATTTTACGAAAATGTTTATGTTTAAAGTTTTATGCATCATGAAAATATTTATGAAAATGTTTATGTTTATGCATCTTCATGAAAACGATATTTTAAGTACACATATTTTTCACCGTTATATGTTGACTGTATTACGTATTACTTGTTATCAAGATTATGGTGTGTTGAGTCTTTAGACTCACTAGGTGTGATGGATGCAGGTGGTATTGAGGGAGGACTTGATGAGTGATTTGACTGGACTGAAGGCGCACACAACCCGAGGACCAGCGCTTCTACTTTTTCCGCATTATGACTTTTGACTCATGCTTTATGATTAAAGATTTTTAAGATTATTTATTTATGCTTTTGAGAGATTTTTGAGAGGTTTAGTATGGGCTTTACTTTTCAAATTATTGCTTTTTAGGTTTAGTAAAATGTTTGACGATTTTATGCTTTAAAATATTTTCCTTTGGATTTTTAAATAGCAGTTGGATGGTTATTTTTAAAATGATGACAAAATATTTTATGGTTCGACCGATGCTAAGTGAGGAAAAAAAAATTTCTAGTACTTTTAAAGCAATAAAAAGAGCAGGACGTCTCAGTTGATATCAGAGCAAAGGTCCTGCAAAGGGTTGTGCCACCATCAGCGCCGGGAATATCAGTCGTCAAGCCTCAAGTTGTAAGATTTACTTGCTTTATGTGATTTTATATGATTTAACCTGCATGACGTTATGGATATTATGTTTATGATACATGTTTAATAGCTTTTTGAGTAGTATTGCCTTGCATGCTTAAAATGCTAATTAAGTCAGGATGTGTTACATGATTAGAGAACTTAGATTTAAATGCATGTTGGTTACGTTAGAATTTGGAAAACATTCAGATAAAATGCCTCCTAGACGCGTACCCGTTATCGAGAATCAGGCAGAGAACAGTGTTAATCGCAGGGGGAATAGTCAAAGAAATGCACCACCACCACCACCTCCTCTAGGGGATCCTGCTACTCGTGCATTAGAGGGTATGGCTCGTCTCTTCGAGCAACAGTTACAGCAGCAGCAGATACAGCAGCAACAGCTACAGCTGCAGTTACAGCAGATGCAGCAGCAGCAGCCACAGCAGCCACCTAGGCCACAACATGATATTTATGAGCAGTTCCGGAGGCTAGGGCCGAAGGAATTTTTTGGCACCACCGATCCATTTGCTGCAGAGAGTTGGATCCGATCACTCGAGGTACATTTTCGCTATCTGAACATGGGAGACGCCGACCGTGTGAGGTGCACTACTTATCTGCTTAGGGATGACGCTTCTTTATGGTGGGAAGGAGCCGAGCATGGTGTTGACCTTGCTACACTCACTTGGGCACAGTTCAAGACGAAATTCTATGAGAAATACTTTACTGCTGACGTCAGAAGCCGGATAAAGAGGGAATTTATGACTCTCCGCCAGGGAGACGTACCTGTTGCCGATTTTGTGAAGAAGTTTGATAGGGGTTGCCACTTCGTACCCCTTATTGCTGGAGACGCGGAAGAAAAACTTAGGCATTTCAAGGATGGCCTAAGACCTACCATTCGGGATAAAGTCATGATGATGCGTCCGGAGAATTATGCTATGGCAGTTACTTATGCATATCAGGCTGAGCAGTCCTTAAAGGACATTGACTTTGAGATTCAGCGCAAGAGGCAGCACTATCAGAATAACAATCAACCCAACAAGAAGCCAAATACGGGTCCTCCTAGACCTCAAGGGCCTCAAAAGCCCCAAGGTCAAGTCAAGAAGCCAGCGCCACCAAAGCCACAGAATCCGGGAGCACCAAAGCCTGCTGAGAGGCAACCATGCAAGGAGTGCAACCGTCTACATCTTGGCAAATGCGAGTTGGGATCATATAAATGTTTCTACTGCAAGGAGGCCGGTCACAAAGCTATTGATTGCCCAAAGAGGAAAGCAGCTACTACGGCCCGAGCTTATGTGATGAATGCCGAGGAAGCCGAGGAAGAGGCAGACACTACACTCATCACGGGTAACCTAGTCATTTAACATTTTTATATTCCTTATTTCGGCATGAAATGTTAAATTGGTTATTAGAATTGAATTGTGATTAAGTTTCAACCTAGAATAAATTAGGTTGCATGTTCTACTTAGTTGGCCTTAAGCGATGATTTTAGAAACCATAGAAAAATGATTCGAATTTTTGTGCCTTATTTTATGTGAAGGATGTTATGATTCAGAATAAAAAGTCTAAGGGCCAAAATTAAAGAAAACCATAAAAGGGGGTTTCGAAATTATTGGGGGGCCAATATGCAATTTTCGAAAATTTAAGGGACTTAAGTGCAATAATTCGAAAATTATGGGTCAATAATGCAGACTTAAAAGATTGAGGGACTAAAGCAAAACTTCTCTAAGAAATGTTTAAGTTCAACACAAAATCTTCATTCAACTTTGGGAATTAATGATAGTAAATCCTTAAGTGTCAACACGAAAAGAATTAAAAGACATTTTCACCGCAGGGAGGATCATCATTCTAGGCGTAGCTACCTATGCTTTGCTAGATTCAGGAGCTACACACTCTTTCATATCAGAAACCTTCATCAAAAGACTGAATGTTACTCCTCAAGATATGGGTTTGGGTTTCAAAGTTTCGATTCCATCCGGTGATCAGATGCTCACGTCTAAGATTGTTAAGAATCTGGAGCTTCGTTTATTCAAAGATGTTGTTCGGGCAGATCTTATTGTGCTTCCTATGCCTGAATTCGATATTATACTTGGGATGGATTGGCTATCTGCGAATGGAGCTTCGATTGATTTCCGTCAGCGATCAGTATCTATCAGGCCACCCAGTGGTAAATCTTTTGTTTTCGAGGCGGCAAGAAACCAGCAAATGCCGCACATTATCTCTTGTCTATGTGCGAGGAAGCTTATTAAGCATGGATGTCAGGCGTATTTAGCATGTGTCACTACTACACATGAATCCATCAGCCAGAAGCTAGAAGATGTTGATATTGTGAGGGATTTTCCTAGCGTCTTTCCCGAAGACGTTTCTGGCATTCCGCCCGATCGAGAGGTGGAGTTCACTATTGACCTTATGCCGGGCACTGTTCCTATATCTAAAGCACCTTATCGTCTAGCACCCGCTGAAATGAAAGAATTGAAAGATCAAATTCAAGAATTGCTAGACAAAGGTTTTATTCGCCCTAGTTACTCTCCATGGGGCGCACCGGTTTTGTTTGTGAAAAAGAAAGATGGTAGTATGCGTCTTTGCATCGATTATCGAGAGCTCAATAGGGTCACTATAAAAAATAAGTATCCACTGCCAAGAATTGAGGATTTATTTGACCAGTTGCAAGGAGCTTCGATATTTTCTAAAATTGATCTGCGATCTGGATACCATCAGTTGAAAGTCAAGGAGTCTGACGTGCACAAGACAGCATTTCGCACAAGATATGGGCACTATGAGTTTATGGTCATGCCATTCGGGTTGACCAATGCGCCAGCGATCTTCATGGATCTCATGAATCGCGTATTTCAGCCGTATCTGGATCAGTTTATTATTGTCTTCATTGATGACATATTGATCTATTCCAAGAGCAGAGAGGAGCATAGTCGCCATTTGAGGACAGCACTGCAAGTTTTACAAGACAGAAAGCTTTATGCAAAATTCAGCAAGTGCGAGTTTTGGCTTGATAGAGTGGCGTTCTTAGGCCACATCATTTCTAGGGATGGCGTGGAAGTTGATCCGAGTAAAGTTGAGGCAGTAAAAGAGTGGCCAGTACCGAAGAGTGTCACCGAGATTCGCAGTTTCTTGGGACTAGCTGGCTATTATCGCAAATTCATCAAGGGGTTCTCATCTATTGCAGTGCCTTTGACATCTTTGACAAAGAAAAATGCTAAGTTTATTTGGGGATCCGAGTGTCAAGACAGTTTTGACAAGTTGAAGCAAGCTTTGATAGAAGCACCAGTGTTATCCATGCCATCAGGGCAAGGGGAGTATGTTCTTTATACCGACGCTTCTAAGCTAGGTTTAGGTGCAGTTCTGATGCAAAACGACCGAGTTATCGCCTATGCATCAAGACAGTTGAAAATTCATGAAAAGAACTACCCTACTCATGATCTTGAGCTTGCAGCAGTAGTCTTTGCATTAAAGATTTGGAGACACTACCTTTATGGGGAGAAGTGCAAAATATTCACTGATCATAAAAGCTTGAAATACTTCTTCACCCAAAAGGAGTTGAATATGAGACAGCGCAGATGGCTTGAATTGGTAAAGGACTATGATTGTGACATTAGCTACCATCCGGGGAAAGCTAATGTAGTGGCAGACGCATTGAGTAGAAAGGCAGCGGTTATCACTCAATTATCACTCCAAAGACCGTTGCAGTCCGAGATACAGCGGTTTGAGCTTGCCGTGTATGCTAGGGGCGAGGCCCCTAATCTTGCCACATTATCAGTGCAGTCGACTTTGAGAGACAGAATTCGGGATGGACAGCCTACTGATGAGCAGTTGCAAAAGTGGAGAGCAAGAGATGAAGCCAAGGGCCGGAATTTATATTCAGTAGTGGATGGCTTAGTCCGTTATCGAGACCGTCTATGGGTTCCTAGTGACGATTCTTTGAGAGATCTTATTATGAAGGAAGCCCACGACACACCATATTCCATTCATCCGGGCAGTACAAAGATGTATAGAGATTTGCAGTTGTTATATTGGTGGCCAGGCATGAAGAGAGACATCTTGAGATATGTATCCGAGTGTTTGACTTGTCAGCAAGTCAAAGCAGAGCATCAGAGACCAGCGGGAAAATTGAAGCCACTCCCTATTCCCGAGTGGAAATGGGAAAATATCACCATGGACTTTGTTGTGGGATTGCCAAAGACAGTTAAAGGATTTAATGCCATTTGGGTGATAGTGGATCGTCTTACGAAATCAGCGCATTTTCTACCTATTAAGACGACATTCACCATGATTCAGTATGCCGACTTGTATATTCGGGAGATAGTTCGGCTGCATGGGATTCCTGTATCCATCGTTTCTGACCGAGATCCGAGGTTCACGTCGTCTTTTTGGAAAAGTCTGCATGCAGCGATGGGGACCAAGTTATTGTTCAGTACAGCGTTCCACCCTCAAACCGATGGTCAGTCAGAAAGGGTTATTCAGATTTTGGAAGATCTACTGCGAGCATGCGTCATTGATTTCCAAGGCAGTTGGGAACAAAAATTACCTCTAGTGGAGTTCACTTACAATAACAGCTATCAATCATCAATAGGAATGGCTCCTTTTGAGGCACTCTACGGAAGAAAATGTAGATCTCCTATTCATTGGGACGAGGTTGGGGAAAGAAGAGACATTGGTCCAGATGTGATTGAAGAAACAGCTGAGCTTGTAGTCAAGATTCGTGATAGAATGAAGACTGCACAAAGCCGACAAAAGAGTTATGCGGACAAAAGACGAAGAGACTTGGAGTTTGCAGTAGGCGACCACGTGTTTGTGAAGATAGCACCCATGAAGGGTGTTATGCGTTTTGGCAAGAAGGACAAGCTTGGTCCTAGATTTATTGGCCCATTCGAGATTTTGGAGAGGATTGGGACAATAGCTTATAGAGTGGCATTGCCACCCGCACTTTCTGGAGTTCACAATGTGTTCCATATTTCGATGCTGCGGAAGTACATGTCTAATCCGTCGCATGTGCTTAATTATGAACCTCTTCAACTAACTCCAAATTTGTCGTATGAAGATAGACCTGTCCAGATTCTGGCTAGACAAGAAAGACGATTGCGTAACAAAGTAATTCCAATGGTCAAGGTCAAGTGGCTGAATCACTCGGAAGAGGAAGCTACTTGGGAAACTGAGAGGGACTTGAAGAGTCGCTATCCGGATCTATTCGGTAAGTTCTAATTTCGAGGACGAAATTTTATTTAAGGGGGGAGGAATTGTAAGGTCCAAAAATTAAGACGACGTAATCCAACTGCATGCGAATCTAGGAAATTATGAAAAATTGAGTAATTAATTGATTTTAGCTGCTAATTAATTATGTGACGTACTTGTTTATATGCTAAATGAGATTTATTTGTCATCATGCATAAAAAAAATGTATTTTTAGGAATATTCAAGTTACGATCGAGGAACGGGGACCGAGGGCTGAAGAAAACGTAAAATATTTATATTAAATAATTATTTTTAATTATTTAAAAGATGGTCGATGCTTTTTAGTATTTTTATGAAATTAAGGGTTTTGAGGTGATTTTATACGCCGGGGCGTAAATTTTATCGGCGTTGGTTTTTCAACTAAAATACGAGCTTTTTGGCAACCCGGCTAACAAATTCACATGTTTAATTAATCAAAACTTTGGTTAAAATTTTATTAATCCTAATTAAAGCTAATGGGCTTGAATTTGGTGGCTTAATAGGCCTAAAGCCTAGATAGTAACTTAATTAGAGTTTATTTGAGATTAAAACACCTAAAACCCTAAACCTTGCACACAAAACAATCGGCCACTTTTATTTTCTGAAAAATATTCTCTCCCAACTCCACCTATCTCACGGCACACACCAAAACAACCAAAAGGGAAGTTTTGAAATTGAAGGAAAATTCACCCAAGGTTTCTCGTCGCCGTTCTTCGTCGTCAACGATTATTCGAGCGTATACTACGCAAAGGCACACCTTAATCTCCCTTTTCTCATCCATTACATCATATTATTGTTTAAAGTATGTGTGCATGAAAAGCTTGAAGTCATACATGTAAATATTCAGAATTTTCGAAAAAAAAAAGGAGACCATCTTGTACATGCATTGTATTTGTGATTATATGCAATTTGTTTGATGCCATGACTCACGTTTTTTTTTATACTAAGGGGCTGCCATGATGTCTAGGCATGGATAGGTAAGTATTACACGGGTTTTGGAGTCCCACACACCACACATGAATCGACTAAAACCAAGAAAGAGAGACGAAACCAGAACTCGTGCAGGAACCGGTTGTTGCTGTCAAGTTTGGGGTTCGGTTTTGTTGTGCAGGGACGGAGGGCTTGGTTGGCTCGTTCCAGGGGCTAGCCAGGGTCATGAGAGAGTCAGGAAGGGAGTCCTAGCCACGCTAGGACTCGCGCACTAAGTCAGGGAAGGAGTCCTAGCAAGCTAGGACTCCCACCCGAGAATCAAGGGGATCGCGTGCAGGGTTCTGTGCTTCGCACAAGCTTGGGCGCGCGGTTCAGGGGGTCTGGGCTGGGTCAGGTCTAGTCCTTAGGGTCCTTAGGGGGTGAAAATCAGGTTGGTTTGGTGGCTGGGTTCGTGGTTAGGGGCTAGGCAGTGCGTGCAAGAGACCTTGTCCAACAAGGTTTCTCGGCCAGCTTTTGTTTAGGAAGTAGAGGGCTCGTTTTTGGCATTAGAAGGGTTTCCTTGATAAATTTAGGGTCCAGTAAGTTAATTTATTATGTTGGGCACCTTTTGGCTCGACATAGTTGGGGGGTAACTCGTGAAAATCGAGAGTTGGCTCGGGGGTGAAATTTAGGTGTCAAATAGGGTTTTAAGTAAAGAAAAATTGGAAAACGGCTCACGGGGGTCGAGTCGGGGTCCATAAGGGCTAAAATAATATAAAAAGACTAAATTTAGAATTTAAGAATTTTATATTAAAGTTTGGTATTTTTCGGGATTAAAACACTGTTAAAACAATTAAGAAAAGATAATTGAAAAAGTCTAACATTTAAGCCAAATAAAATTATGGAAAAAAATTCACGTAAGCTTAAATAATTATTTGGGACATGTTAGAGTCGTGAAATCAAGGAAAAAGTCGAAAACGTAAAATGTTGAGTCCAGGGGTAAAACGGTCTTTTTACACCTAGAAATTAGTTAAGGTCATGGCAGTGCCCTAAATGCTATTTTATGAAAATATGATTATTTTTAAATGTTTATGAATTGTTCATGATTGAATGATGATTTTTAAATGTCTATTTGATTTTTATGATTGAGGGAAGACATTTAAAATACATGTTGCATGCTTGGTTTCAAAAATGAAAAACGTAATGATATTCATGATTTTTTAAAGTAATGTGAATGAAAAATGTTGAAGGATGTGAAATAATTGTGACTGATTCGTTAATGTTGGCGACGTCGTGAGGGTTATGGTCCCAGTGGGAGCCCGACGATCGTGTTTCCATCATTGCGAATATGTGGTAACGGATATGTGGTAACGGTTTTGTGGTAACGGAAGAATGGGAATATCGTGAGGGGAAAAGGCCTCAGAGGGAGCCCATTTATGGGAAAAGGCCCCAGAGGGAGCCCCGACGAGCGTATTTCTATTCGAATCATGATAGGCCAGGGCCCAGTTGACCGGTGAGAGTGTTGCTGGTGTCCCCCGCCGCCCAGTACTGTGGTTTTATGTAGATGGATCCATCGACCCTCATGAGCATGATCAGGAAAGTCACAATTAACGATCTGAATTCAACAAAAGGAAAAGGAAAAGGAAAAGGAAAAGGAAAAATGTTTATGATCATGAAAAATGTTTATGTCATGTCATGTTGAGGAAAAAGGGAAAGGGTTAAGGTTTATGATTGCATGTCATGAAAAAGTATTTTACGAAAATGTTTATGTTTAAAGTTTTATGCATCATGAAAATATTTATGAAAATGTTTATGTTTATGCATCTTCATGAAAACGATATTTTAAGTACACATATTTTTCACCGTTATATGTTGACTGTATTACGTATTACTTGTTATCAAGATTATGGTGTGTTGAGTCTTTAGACTCACTAGGTGTGATGGATGCAGGTGGTATTGAGGGAGGACTTGATGAGTGATTTGACTGGATTGAAGGCGCACACAACCCGAGGACCAGCGCTTCTACTTTTTCCGCATTATGACTTTTGACTCATGCTTTATGATTAAAGATTTTTAAGATTATTTATTTATGCTTTTGAGAGATTTTTGAGAGGTTTAGTATGGGCTTTACTTTTCAAATTATTGCTTTTTAGGTTTAGTAAAATGTTTGACGATTTTATGCTTTAAAATATTTTCCTTTGGATTTTTAAATAGCAGTTGGATGGTTATTTTTAAAATGATGACAAAATATTTTATGGTTCGACCGATGCTAAGTGAGGAAAAAAAAATTTCTAGTACTTTTAAAGCAATAAAAAGAGCAGGACGTCTCATATAGTGTCTAGGAGCAAGGGAGAAAATTGCTTAATTAATTATTTGTTGGTGATTTAAAAGTGGGGAAGACATCTACCTAGAAAAAGATTAAGGGAAGATAACAAGGGAATGAATTGTCAACCAAATTTAAATTTAGAAAAGGGGGAGGGGCCGATTTTATCATCCAAGGTAGGGTAGAAAATTGCTTAATTATTAATTAAATGAGGATTTAAAATGAAGGGATTAATTGTCATGAAAGGGATAAGGAAAGGAATTAAAGTTGAGTTGTAAATCAAAACTAAATCTTTTAGAATTGAGGTGGCCGAAAATTGAAAATAAAATGGAGGGAAGAATAGTTCTTAAATCTTGTATTTTAATCCTTTAGAGTTTTACCTACCCATTAAATAGTTTAGTGAATTAATAAATTAATTAAGGAATAACATTATCTTGCATGCATGGCTAAATCTCTAAATTAAATTACTAAAATGTTAAATTGAGATTTCTTAATTAAAATAAGTCTAGATTAACTTATCTCAATTGGTCACATATTTTAATTTAGGCTTCTTAATTAATTATTGAACCCAAAGAATTTGTTTACTACTTATCATCTAATTAATTAATTAAATTCTTAAACTTTCTTTTTTATTAAATTAACTTATTATTTATCTTAAATAAATTTTAGGAATGTTCTCTTAATATTAAATTTTATCGCAATACTCCAACTCCAGTCCGGACTCACTTATTTAACTGACAGGTAACAATTAAACTACTGCATAAAATAATTAAATTTAAAGAAATGAATTTAAATATTCATGAAATAAAATCATTTTAATTTAAATACTAGAAATTATGCATGGCTTATACGTAGCCTGATATACGGGTTCTACAACTCTCCCCCCATTAAAAGAAATTTCGTCCTCGAAATTAAAACTTACCAAATAGCTCGGGATAACGACTCCTCATCTCTGGCTCAGACTCCCACGTAGCTTCCTCCTCTGAATGGTTAAGCCATTTGAATTTTACTCGCTTAACCAGCTTGTTCCGAAGCTTATTCTCCTGTCTGTCTAAGATCTGCACTGGTCTCTCCTCATAAGTCAGGTTCGGGGTAAGCTGCAACGGCTCAAAGTTCAGAACATGCAAAGGATTTGCCATATACTTCCTCAGCATAGAGATGTGGAACACATTGTGTACTCCGGCCAGATTCGACGGAAGAGCAGCACGATAGGCTAACGTCCCAACCCTGTCGAGAATCTCAAATGGTCCAATGAATCTCGGACTGAGCTTTCCTTTCTTTCCGAACCGCATGATACCCTTCATAGGTGCTACCTTCTCAAAAACATGGTCCGCCAATGGAAAACTCTAGCTCTCTCCTTCTCTGATCCACATAACTCTTCTGTCGACTCTGAGCAGTCATCATCCTATCAGGGATCTTGACTACTACATCGGCAGCCTGCTGAATAATCTCCGGACACAACTCTGATCTCTCCCCTACTTCATCCCAATAAACAGGAGATCTACACTTCCGGCCATACAGTGCTTCTGTAACGTCCCAGATTCGACGACTGTCCTCACTGTATCAAGACGAGTCTTTCCGGCGCCCTCCACCTAGAAGCCTGCCAGGAGCCGCTCATTGTCCGTGCAACTGATGGCACCGGCGATCACCCCCCGCCCTCTTCGGCCCCGGGCCTCACATGCCCACCAGCTTCCGCTTGGTTCGTCCTCGAACCACACCGTACTAAGAGAGGTCGGCTCTGATACCACTTGTAACGTCCCGGATTCGACGACTGTCCTCACTGTATCAAGACGAGTCTTTCCAGCGTGCTTATGTCCTCACTCACACGCACCCTGGGAAACTTCCCAGGAGGTCACCCATCCCAAAATATCCCCAAGTCAAGCACGTTTAACTTTGGAGTTCTTATGTGATGAGCTACCGAAAAGAAGATCACCTTCGTGATATGAGTAGTACAAATCAAATCTTTTAAGCCCTCTTCAACTGTACAGTCCATTACATTGAACAGTCTCGGAATCCCTCTCATTCCCGTGTGGGTCGGTTCATTCATGTTCCCTCCACCTAGAAGCCTGCCAGGAGCCGCTCATTGTCCGTGCAACTGATGGCACCGGCGATCACCCCCCGCCCTCTTCGGCCCAGGGCCTCACATGCCCACCAGCTTCCGCTTGGTTCGTCCCCGAACCACACCGTACTAAGAGAGGTCGGCTCTGATACCACTTGTAACGTCCCAGATTCGACGACTGTCCTCACTGTATCAAGACGAGTCTTTCCAGCGTGCTTATGTCCTCACTCACACGCACCCTGGAAAACTTCCCAGGAGGTCACCCATCCCAAAATTTCCCCAAGTCAAGCTCGTTTAACTTTGGAGTTCTTATGTGATGAGCTACCGAAAAGAAGATGCACCTTCGTGATATGAGTAGTACAAATCAAATCTTTTAAGCCCTCTTCAACTGTATAGTCCATTACATTGAAAAGTCTCGGAATCCCTCTCATTCCCGTGTGGGTCGGTTCATTCATGTTCCCTCCACCTAGAAGCCTGCCAGGAGCCGCTCATTGTCCGTGCAACTGATGGCACCGGCGATCACCCCCCGCCCTCTTCGGCCCCAGGCCTCACATGCCCACCAGCTTCCGCTTGGTTCGTCCCCGAACCACACCGTACTAAGAGAGGTCGGCTCTGATACCACTTGTAACGTCCCAGATTCGACGACTGTCCTCACTGTATCAAGACGAGTCTTTCCAGCGTGCTTATGTCCTCACTCACACGCACCCTGGAAAACTTCCCAGGAGGTCACCCATCCCAAAATTTCCCCAAGTCAAGCACGTTTAACTTTAGAGTTCTTATGTGATGAGCTACCGAAAAGAAGATGCACCTTCATGATATGAGTAGTACAAATCAAATCTTTTAAGCCCTCTTCAACTGTACAGTCCATTACATTGAACAGTCTCGGAATCCCTCTCATTCCTGTGTGGGTCGGTTCATTCATGTTCCCTCCACCTAGAAGCCTGCCAGGAGCCGCTCATTGTCCGTGCAACTGATGGCACCGGCGATCACCCCCTGCCCTCTTCGGCCCTGGGCCTCACAGCTTCAAACGGAGCCATACCTATAGACGCCTGGAAACTGTTGTTATTGGTGAACTCTACTAATGGCAAGTTTGACTCCCAACTCCCAGAGAAATCCATAACACAAGAGCGGAGGAGATCCTCCAAAATCTGAATAACTCGCTCTGACTGCCCATCAGTCTGAGGGTGGAAAGTTGTGCTAAACAACAACTTCGTACACATAGTCTAATGCAAACTCTTCCAAAATGAGGAAGTAAATCTGGGGCCTCTGTCAGATACGATAGAAACTGGAATACCATGAAGTCGGACTATCTCCCGGATATACAACTCTGCATACTAAATCATGGTGAAAGTCGTATTGATAGGCAAGAAGTGCGCTGATTTGGTAAGACGATCAACGATCACCCAGATAGCATTTGATCCTCTGACTGAATTCGGCAAACCGGTCACAAAGTCCATGGTGACATTCTCCCACTTCCACTCGGGAATGGGAAGAGGCTTGAGCATACCTGGTGGTCTCTGATGCTCCGCCTTCACAAGCTGACATGTCAAACACTCGGACACAAACGTCTGATGTCTTTCTTCATCACAGGCCACCAATACAACAACTGTAGATCTGTACATCTTCGTACAAAACGTCTGATGTCTTTCCTCATCCCTCTGCTTCCACTTTGTCAACTGCTCATCTGCTGGCTGACCACTGCGAATACGATCTAGAAGAGAGGACTGAATAGTCAATGTAGATAGACGGGGAACTCTACCTCGAGGATAAGTCTCTAGATTAAACCTCTGCATCTCAGACTGAAGAGGTCTCTGAATCGTCAAATGAGCCATCACTGCGACCTTCCTGCTCAATGCATCCGCAACTACATTAGCTTTGCCCGGGTGGTAGCTAATGTCACAGTCGTAATCCTTCACTAACTCCAACCAATGCCTCTTACGCATATTTAGCTCTCTCTGCGTAAAGAAGTACTTGAGGCTCTTGTGGTCGGTAAAAATCTAGGCACTTCTCCCCATACAAATAATGCCTCCAAATCTTCAAGGCAAATACCATGGCGGCCAACTCTAGATCATGGGTAGGGTAATTCTTCTCATGGATTTTTAGCTGACGAGAAGCATACGCTATCACCTTTCCATGCTGCATCAGTACTGCGCCCAAACCGAGCTTCGAAGCATCAGTATACAAAACAAAATCGCCGGGCCCTGACGGCATGGACAAAACTGGTGCTGAGATAAGAGCTTGCTTCAAAGTATCGAAGCTCTTCTGACACTCCTCGCTCCACACAAATTTAACATTCTTCTTGGTCAATGATGTGAGTGGAACTGCGATGGAGGAGAATCCCCGAATAAACTTCCGATAATATCCTGCTAGCCCAAGGAAAATGCGGATCTCTGATGCATTCTGCGGCACAACCCAATTTCTGACTGCTGCAACTTTCGCTGGGTCTACCTCAATACCACTGCTAGAAACAATGTGGCCTAAGAATGCCACCTTCTCTAGCCAGAACTCGCACTTACTGAACTTGGCGAATAACTTATGCTTCTGCAAGATCTGCAAAACTGTGGTCAGATGTCTGCTGTTATCCTCTTGAATCCTTGAGTAGACGAGAATGTCATCTATGAATACTATCACAAACTGATCAAGATACGGCTGAAATACGCGATTCATGAGATCCATGAAGACTTGCTGGCGCATTCGTCAAACCAAACGGCATCACAAGGAACTCGTAGTGGGCGTAACGAGTCCTGAAAGCAGTCTTGGAAACATCAGCATCTTTCACCCTCAACTGGTGATAACCAGAACGCAGATCAATCTTGGAGAATACCGAAGCTCCCTGCAACTGATCAAATAAATCCTCAATCCGCGGAAGTGGGTACTTGTTCTTCACGGTCACCCTGTTCAACTCCCAGTAATCAATACAGAGCCTCATAGAGCCATCATTCTTCTTCACAAATAAGACTGGCGCGCCCCATGGATAAAAACTCTGGCGAATGAACTCTTTATCTAGAAGTTCCTGAATCTGCTTCTTAAGCTCTGCCATCTCTGTCGGTGCTAGTCAGTACGGTGCTTTCGAGAATCGGAACCGTACCTGGCATAAGCTCAATGGAAAACTCCACCTCTCTCTCGGGTGGCATACCAGAGACGTCCTCAGGAAAAACGTCTAAGAAGTCTCTAACAATCGGAACATCTGAAGCTGACTGACTGGGTGCCTTGGGGACAGATATAAAAGTTGCTAAAAACGCCCGACACCCTCTATGCATGAGCTTCCTAGCCTGGACACAAGGTATAATGCGCGGTAAAGAAAAGTACATGTTTGGCTAGAATAAGAACTGCGTCATCCCAGGCGGTCGGACTAGAACAGATCTCCGCTGGAAGTCAATCAAAACTCTGTTCCGCAATAGCCAGTCCATCCCTAGAATGATGTCAAACTCTGGCATCGACAGTACGATAAGATCCGCATAAACAAGATTGCCATGAAGCTCGAGGTCTATGTCTCGGATCACATTGGTAGCTGTTATCTCCTCCTCCAGAAGGCAGTACTACTGAATACGCCACATCTAACCCAACGGTCTTGACCTTGAGGAAGTTAGCAAAGACCTCCGAAATAAACGAGTGAGTAGCCCCTGAATCTATCAAGGCTTTTGTAGCGGAACCGGATATAAAAATTCTCCCTGAAAGGTTGGAACATCAAGCTGAACCCAATAATTACTAGAACTAACTTATAGACAGGCGAAGGTCTAAGTTCTTCTAATCTAATTCCCGAAAATAATACTGAGTAGAGCATGCAATCCTATAGCAATTCTAAGTTTGAAATATTAACCCAGATTCCCAAAACATCGAATTTCAAATATTAACTTAAAGCTTTAAGATACCTGTCATGAGCATTGTGTCTGGGTTCGTCTCTGCTGCATGGAGAGCAAAGAATCTGCCTTGGGTAGGCAGACTTCCCTGTGGGCACTGTGGTAGCAAGTGGTCTGGACTACCACACTTGTAACACTTCCCGGAACCATACATACATGCCCTAGGCTGGCGGCGTGTGCACTTGGGACAGACTGGGTGCTCAAAGATCTATGGGACTGCACGTCCCTGCTGCTGCTGCCGCTGTCCTCTGTTCTTGGATGTGCCGTGGAAAGGTCTCTTGTTCTGATGCTGCTGCTGAGGAGGAGGAGGACGGTGTGGTACTGGAACCGGTCGCTTACCCTGACGATCCCTCTCAATGTCATGTTGGTCCTGTTCTGCAGCTAGAGCTCTGGAGACGGCAACATCATAAGTAGTAGGGCTAGCCTACACTTGGGTGAATTATTATTTAAGTAGTAGCAAGTTTAGGTTGTCTGCAAGTAATATATTTCGTAAGTACAAGAGCGATCCTCAGAGAGGTTATTTTGAGTTTAAATTTATTAATTTATAGATTACCAAATGCAAGAATGACGTTTACAAATTATAAATTTTGTCAAGGCTTGAGGATTTATTCTTGATTTATGTAATATTGTTTAACTAAAAGTAAAACAAAACCACCATAAATAATGGTTCCAAGAAAATTAAACACACACATAATATAATATAGTTCCCACTATAGAAGATACCGAATTAACCGATATTTTATATATGGTACCTATGATTATAATTATAACTATATAAATAAATAATTGCATAAAGTAAATGTTAAATTAAATCATTATATTTTATTTAGAACAACCGGCAGAGCCACGCTATTGCCTAAATGAAATATATTGATTTAATAAGTTAGTTGCGGTAAAATAAAAGTTAATTGCGATAAAGTAAATGTTAGTTGCGAAAAAGTAAAAGTTAGTTGCGAGAAAGTAAAAGTTAGATGCGAAAAATAAAAGTTAGTTGCGATAAATAAAAGTTAGTTGCGATAAAGTAAGTGTTAGATTGTTAGATGTTAGTATTAAATCATAATATTCATTTAGAACAACCGGCAGAGCCACGCTATCGTCTAAATGAAATATTATGATATTATTATATAAATATATATATATATATATATCTATATATATATAATAATAAGTGATGAAATATTTATTGTATCAAAATTAAACAACAAATCAAGATAATCACTTTAATGGTATCAAGCATTTGATGTAAATTGATAACAACAAATAATTCATTTTTATACCTACAATAAAAATAAGTTAACTAAATGAAAAGAAATAAAGAAAGAATATACAAAATATAAACAATCTTACTTCACCAAGAATGCATCCTCTTCACCTTGACATAATAGATTTAGCTTGCCATAAGCTTACTTTTGATCAACACTAAAATATAACTCATAGTTGAGAACATGAAAGAAAATATATTGGAACTTAGAACTTTGATACACACTCACACTATATTTTACAATGAGATAGAATGATTCTCAAGCTAGCACAAGGCCTCTATTTATAGGCCAAATGAGATAAAAGGGTCAAAATTTTTATTAATGTCATGTAGTTGCAATAGTATTCTTTGTCTCCTCCAAGTTCAATTCCATGTCCCTTTTTTCAATGCTTTGTTCCACAACTTTAATCACCGAATTTAACTCTGCTCAAAACGGCAAACATGTGGGAAATTGTCTGTAGATGAATTTGGCCACTTGGTTCACCTCATTGGGTTAAATATTGTAATAATTATGATTTTTTTACTATATGCTGGTCATAATAAAAATAAATTTGTCCTCCTTTTGATATTTGCACAATTTGATCATCTTAATGAACTTTTTAGGCAATTATGTCTTCTGCAAAGTTGTAGATAATTTCTCAAGGATTCCAAACATGTTTGAATCACCTCCATTTGAATTTTCTAACTTGAGTTATCATTATTTTACCAACATGTAGAAAACCTGAAAATAAAACATATTTAGTAAGACAATTAAATATAAACAAACAATACTAAAATAACATAATTTTATAATTTTAATGAAACTTAAATTTTAAAATACAGGTTTTAACATATAATAAATTATTAATTTTAAGTTTCATCAATACTCATGCAATAAAATCATTTTAATTTAAATACTAGAAATTATGCATGGCTTATGCGTAGCCTGATATACGGGTTCTACAAGTAAAGTCGTGTTTTCGAGATTTAAGTGATATAATAGAAGAATTGGTTCATTTTCTCTCATTTCTCACTCATTTCCACCCATCCTCTCGATTCTTCAACCTAGGGAGAGTTAGGGTTCTCATTTCCTCTCTTTGATTCCTTGGATTCAAGCTTCTTGTTGGGTATTTGAGGTGAGAACAAGATCATTGTAGGTTCAAGGAGCTAAGGTAAGCTTGTGGTTTAGTTATTCTTGGATTATGGTGTTGGAGAAATTATGGAATTTTAGTTGTGTTGGTTCTATGGATTTTATGGTATGGTTGTTTGATTATTAAGTTGTTGATGGTGCAATACATGGTTTATTGTTGTAGGTTTTGTACCAAGAGATTAGATTCAAAGTTTCTATTGGTTGTAAGTGGAATTCTTTCCTTGTGCTCACATGAATTATATGTATTGTATTTCAATGGTTTTAATATGGTATTCCCTTCCATTTGATTCATGTTATGTATGGATACACTTTGTTGTATATTCGAGGCTTTTATATGTCTCGATTGTATAAAAGGGAATGCAAGAGAAAAGAGTCTTCAAAGTTTTGATTTTATGCCAAAGAGAGAGTTCAAATTGATTTATTGGATTGATACAGAGATAGTAAGAGATTGCATGCAATTAGTTGATCAACTACCATAGGTTTATATCCCAACAGAGTAATCGATTTATATCGATGGGATATAGGTACAGAGACAGAGATACTATTTAAATGTCAATCCAACAGAGAAAAGAGAAATACCATCGGTATGTTCATGTTCTACTATATTATTCATGTTTCAAGAGTTTGATGGTATTTAACGATTTCAAAGTCATGTTTTACAGAGTATGATATGTATCCATTGTTATGTAAGAGTTCCACTTGCTGAGTTTTAAACTCATTTCAGTTATTCATGTGATGCAGATAAGGGCGACGAGCCAGGACGTTGATTGGAGCTGGGGTCATATGCATACAAGAGATGGAAGGAAGAAGATATTTTGCTAGCATTTTGACATGATCAAAAATGATATTTTGTATTTTGATGAAACACTTGATTGATCATATATATACTTTTGATTGTATTATGTCAAGAAAATTTTAAATCCTTCTTCTCTCTAAGTAAATTTTTAATTTTCCGCTGTGTTATTTTATAAAATCAGTCGAGGGCATTACACTGGTAGATACTAGTTCTTCCCCTGATGGGACTGTCACTGAATAATTCACATCAAGGCCGATGGACTTGATGTCCAAATGATTAGCAAAGGTCTCCGAGATGAAAGAATGAGTGGCTCCTGAATCTATCAGGGCCTTTGTGGATAACCTCTTGATGAAAATATTTCCTGAAGGACGTTAGCACAACTCAAAACTTATATCCCCACTGTTCTAACATTAACCTCAACATAGCAAAAAATTAATATCCCAAGTCACACAAAAGATATCACTATCGCACTAATAATCCCAAATAAAATTTCAACATGCAAGGCAAGAATTTAATAATGTACTGAATTAAACAAGTTACCGGTTAACAGTGTAGTATCTGGGTTCGCCTCCTGTGCATGCATGGCGAACACTCTGCCCTAGGTTGGCTGCTTCCACTGTGGGCACTCCTTTAGCATGTGGTCACTAGCTTCACACTTGAAACACTTGCCTGACCCATACAAACACTGCCCTGGGTGCTGGCGGTTGCACTTCGGGAACACCTGGTACTCTCCCGGCCTCTGAGGAGCCTTTTGCTGAGGAACAGGGCCCTTGCCTTTCGGTGGTCCCAGATAAGGCCTCTTCCCTTGCTGCCCTTGGTAAGGCTTCTTAAATGGGGGTCGTTGTTGATGCTGCTGCGGCTGCTGTGGGGCCTGATATGGTCTCTTGCCCTGCCTGTCGTTATCGATATCCCACTGATCTTGTTCTGCCGCCAAAGCTCTAGACACGGCAACTGCATAAGTAGTAGGACCAGCAACTCGGACGTCACAGCGCAAGATCGGCCGCAAACCATCCATGAAATGCCTCAACTTTGCCTGGACATCATTCGTAATGAGGGGTACAAAGTGACACCCCCTCTCAAACTTCATAACAAATTCTGCAACACTATTGTCACCTTGCCGCAGCGTCATGAATTCCTGGGTTAACCTGGATCGTACTTCTTCAGTGAAGTACTTGGAGTAAAAGATCTCCTTGAAGCCATTCCATGATAGTGTCTGCAAGTTTACTGACACGGACGCACTCTCCCACCTCAGTCTGGCGTCCCCTGCTAGAAGTAACGTAGAACACCTGACCCTATCTGCATCGGTCAGCTCCATCAAATCAAAGATTACTTCGATGGACTTGATCCATCCCTCAGCTATCATCGGGTTGGTGGTACCCGAAAACTCTTTCGGACTCATCCTCCTGAATCTTTCATACACCGCCTCAGGTTGGGGCCTCGCCCTTGCATCTGCTGTTGCCTGGTTCCCCGCAAATTGTGCGAAGAACTGAGTCATACCAGCAAGCATCTGAGCTTTCATATTCGGAGGTGGAGGAGGAGGAGCGTCTCTCCTCTCCCCTCGAGCCTCTCTATCCTCATCCCCTGCTTCACGGTCGATCACACGTCTAGGAGGCATACTGTTCCAATAATTTACCCAACACGTAAGCCCCACATGCATGAACATAATATAAACAACATAAGATGCACGTACATTGAACTTAAAACATGGACATGCTAAAATCATGACTTATTGCTTAATACATAACATAATTCAAAACTTTAAAACTTACAGACTTTAGGTGTGACTTCGTTAGCTTCTTGCGACTGGCAGTAGGCGTAACCCTTTACCAGAACATCGCTCTGATACCAACTGAAACGTACCGTACTTTTTACTACTTAAAAATTTGCAGAAAAATTAAAAATTTTCTTAAATGTAAACTACCCTTTCAAATTGATCAGGTACAAAGTTTGCTAAAAAAATACTTGTTCAAGCATCATAAATCAAGACATAAAATCAGAGTTTTTGATCATTTCATAAAAAAAATATTTCAAAACGTGGGCGGTCATCGGGTTTAGCCTCCCGCTCAGTCCAAGCCTGCTCCTTGGTCCCCACTTCCAGCCTCCTCATAAACATCCTCACCTGCATCGATCAAGTCTAGTGAGTCTAAAAGCTCAACACGTATAAACTGAGAATAATGAATAATACATAATAAAACCACATGCAGCCTAAAAATAGAACATACATACTTGAAACTTGAACTAGAAATAAACTTGAACATTCATACATATCATAGACGTGCCATAACGTAAAAACTTTCATAAACATGCTTGCATACTTGTACATATATAAACATATATGAACTTCATTATTTTGCGTAGAGGCATGTTTCAAAGCAAGTGACCCATAACATAATCGCCTGATTAGACTAAACCACAATACTGGGCTGACAGGGGCGAACCCACTACCACATACATGAGATCTCCGTTCATGCTTTAACGGGTGTATTGGTCCCCGTTCATGCTTTAACGCTTTCCAATCCTGATCTATTCCCGTTCATGCTTTAACGGGGTGGGTTGGTCCCCGTTCATGATTATTAACGCTTTCCAACCCCATACATACATTGGTTACAAGACATTTAGCATACCTCAAAAACTTGAAAATATTTTCTTGCACGTCAACATACTTACTTGGCGTTGAGGGATTCGTTGGATTTTATTTGGGGGCCGCTGCTGCACATACTAACATGAATTTTAGACACTTAACTTGCATAGCTTAGACGTAGGTATACGTGCTCACCACCGAATTCAATAACTTATGATATTCTAGTTTCCTCGGGACTTGACCTCTTTTAACCATCGTACTAACCCAAGACATGAAACTCCATGACACAATAAAATTTCCCAAAGTTTATGAAGTACACGGACCCCGTGCATGGGTCCGTGTATGGGTCCGTGTAGGTGCGCAAAAGGAATACTCGGGAAGAAGAAGGGACACGGACCCTGTGCCCAGGTTCGGCTCCGGGTCCGTGTAGACTCGGTAAAATTTGTCGTGCAGAAGGGGAAAGGCACGGACCCCGTGCCCTGGTCCGTATGGGGGTCCGTGTAGGCTCGGTAAAAATACACTTCGAATGATATAAAGGCACAGACCCCGTGTAAGGGTCCGTGTACCTACGCAAATCGGAAACTCACGAAAATTTAATACATGCGATGCTTATTGTTCAAGACTCAATTGTACGGACCATGAACCGACACCCCGAGACCCATCCTAGCATGCCATAACATCGAACCAAATTCGTACAAGCACCCAAAGCAACGACGTCCACCCTACGACACATACAATTCAAAAACGTGGCAACTGACACCAAGTCGATTCCTACGACTTCTAGTGTATTCGAGTGCCTATCGACACTAAACGACATATCAAATAACAACCCAACATCATACTACACATACCTAGATGAAGCAACGATCACCTGTCGATCTCCAACGAAGCCTGCAACAATATAATCATAAGAACACATCAATACATAATTTTCTGAAAAACGAAGTTTGAGCAGTCTCACGAAAAATGTCATAACTCACTTAATTTTTATCCAAATATTTCAAATTTACTGTCAAATCGAAGGTATCAAAAAGTTCTACAATTTTATTGTTGAAAGTTTTCTCAAAAACGTGGCGGAAAAATCGCAGTATTTAAAAATACAGCAAAAAACGAAATTTTAAATCTAAAAATGGTTTCAAAAGTGTTCTAAACATAATTGCTCAAACTCCTACGCATCGCACATGTATTTTTACACATAAATAAAAACACACGCATAATATGATGAGATCGATGCAGCAATAACAGAATATACGTGCTTTTGATGTGAAAAACTCACGATACGGCGATACCGAAGCGGAGATGGAGTGAGGCTTGATCCGAGATGATGGTGGTTCGATTCTCTTTGAAGAAAACATAACAAAACCTTGCTGGAACTGAAGGGGAGGGGCGGTTTCTCTCTAGATGTGAGCCCTAGGTTTTGCTCTTTTAAAAAAATAAAAGAAATGGAAATCTGAATGTGTGTGTGTATTTTATGGCTCTTGGTGTGCGTAAAAGTGTGTAAATCGTGTAGTGTGTGTGTGTGTGTAGCGTGAGTGTGCGTGTGTTAGAAATAATTAGGAATAATTTTTGCTTAATTATACCACTAACCATGCTAATTAAGATACTAATTAAAAATGTTAACCCGAGAAATAAATTAATTAAAATACTATCCCTACTAAACTTTAAGTACAAATCCCCTAATTAAAATAAAGAGCACAAGCACTAAATCTTTAAAGTTTTTAAAAATCTTAAAGTCACCCAATAAATAGTTTAGGCTTTAAAAGACTAACACTTCATAACTTAATTAAAATGCCCCATCCTTAACTTAAAAATAAAATACCACACTTTAAAATTACCAAAAATCGTCTCCGGTCTCTTTTCCTCGTTCCCGCATCGAATAATCGCCTGAAATAAGAAACTCAAGAAAACATTTTAATGTGCAGCACATATATATAATTAATTTAAAATAAAGCATTTAAATAAATTCTGCATGGTTAAAACTCAATTTAAACTTAAGTAAATGCTCTAATAATTAAACAAATGCATGTGTTATACGTGCACTGAGTTTGGGCTCTACATGTCTGCATCTGCTAGCATTGTTCTAGCAGCTTCTTTAAGAGTTCTATTTCTCTTCTCAGCTACTCCATTCTGTTGAGGCGTTCTGGCAGCTGAATATTCATGATGAATGCCCTGTTCATCCAAGTATAACTCAAGAATCTTGTTAGTAAACTCAGTTCCCCAATCAATTCTAATTTTAATGACAGAAATAGATTTTTCATTTTTAATTCTTTTCAGAAGCTTGATCAGTAGACTATTGGTTTGATATTTTCCAGCAAGAAATATTACCCAAGTAAATCTAGAAAAGTCATCAACAACAACAAGTGTATATTTCATTCCCCCTAAGCTCATGATAGGGATTGGACCAAACAAGTCCATATGCAATAATTCCAAACACCTTGAAGTTGATTTACTACCTTTATTCTTGAAGCTAGATCTTACTTGCTTACCAAGTTGACATGCAGAACAGACATGATGCTTAACGAAGTTTATATCAGGCAAACCATCAACTATGTTCTGCTTCTTGAGATTATTGATTGACTTGAAGTTCAGATGATTCAATCTCTTATGCCATAGTCAATATTTATCATTAAGAGAGGCAACTAAACACGTAGGAACATTAATATGATCTTTATTCCATGAAACTTTGTATGTGTTGCCTTCTCTTTTTCCAGTTAATACAGTAGACTCATCAGCATTTTAACTGTGCATGTGTGCTTCTAAAAAGCCACAGAGTAACCATTATCACACAGTTGGCTAATGCTAATCAAGTTGTAACAAAGATTTTCAACTAATAGCGCATCATTGATAGTAATGTTACCATGGATAATCTTACCCTTACCCATGGTTTTACCTTTTGAGTTTTCCCCAAATGTTATCTTTGGTCCAGTACAACTTATTACTTCTGATAGTAGATTTTTTTGTCCAGTCATGTGTCTGAAACATCCACTGTCCAGATACCATGTGGAGCTGCTGATTTTGGGTTTCCTCTCCTGTTCCTGCAAACACAAATTTTAGTATCTGGTACCCAATCTATTTGGGTCCAATCCTTATCAGTGTTTTAGAAACCCACATTTGTACAATTCTAGGTGACCTTGTACTTCAGGTATCCAAAGAGGTGTGTGCAACAGAAAGTCTGCTATTTCTAACAGAATGCATCTTAGAAGGCTATTCTTCCTTTCTGTTTTTGTTGTCTAGTCTGTATCTCTTCTGAACAAGTCTGGAATTATAGTACTGGTAGTTTTTAACCTTCATAGAGGGTTGTCCTCCTGAGTTGAATCCTCTGCTGGATCCAGAACACTGATGCACTCTTCCCTTAGGTTCAACATACCCCAGACCATAATGCTTCCTTCTGTTCGTCTGATATACAGTCCTTTCAACTCGAACAATTGGTACTTCAAGTTCATATACCACACTGGATTTGACAAAGTGAATGAATTTCCTTTTTCCTTTATCCAGCTCTGGCTTAGTACTTGTTTTAGAAATGCTTTCAATATTGCTTAATCCGAGACCATTCCTGTCACCTGATTTCTTCTGCAACTCTTGCATCTTCTGTAAAGAAAAAGAAGACTTGTTCAATGCATTTACCAAAACATATAGCTTCTTATTTTTAGACCTCATTGTTTGATAATCTGCATTCATTCTTTCATTCTCAGTTTTTACTTACTCATCTCAACTTTCAAATCATTGCAGCTTTTCTCTTGCAAGCAAGTGAACTTAATGACTTGATCTTTTAAGTCTTGATTTTCAATCTTAACTTCCTCGAATGATTGAGAAAGTCTTGAGTACTCTTCCACCATGTCATGCAGTGCTTTAATCAAATCAGTTCGTGTAAATTCGTCAGAGTCAAAGTCAAGTACCTCTCCAGATGTCGAGGTTGGTTCAATATCTGGCATGAGAGATTTGATCTCTTCTGCATCACTTTCGCTAGAATGACTTTCTGAGTCAGAAGACTCAGAACTAGAATCCGCCCATTTAGATTTGCTTTCCTCAGCAATCATCGCTTTGCGATCTCTTCTGGATTTCTTGTCATTCCTCTTGTATTCCTTTTTCTTCTGGTCATCCTTCTTGGGCTTTGGAAAATCAGTAATAAGGTGACCGATCTTTCCATAGTTAAAACACGCCATGTCACTAGGTGGTGAATCCTTCTTGAAGTTTCGGTTAGGGCTTTGGTAAGCTCGGTGATTCTTCTTCATGAATATGGAGAATTTCTTCACAAAAAGAGACATAGCATCATTGTAATCTTTTCAGCAGTCTTTTCAAAAGTGCTCTCTCAGTGATGGTAGCAGGTAATGCTTGTGGAACAACTACGGCAGCAGCAGCAGCAGCAGTAGTAGTAGGAGTAGCAGCAGCAAGAGCCTTGGTCGGTAGATTTGTTAAGGGCTCTTCTCCGCTTCTCACTTCCAGTTCGAACTCATAGGCTTTTAAGTCAGCAAACAAGTCATGTAACTCCAACTTGTTTAGATCGTTAGAGACTCTCATAGCCATTGTTTTAACGTCCCATTCCCTAGGTAAAGCTCTCATCCCTTTGAGTGCTATTTCTCTGTTGCCATACTCTTTCCCAAAAGCTGCTAGTTCATTAACCAGGCTACTGAAACGTTCATCAAACTCATTTAGAGTTTCTTCAGCTTTCATTTTGAGATTCTCAAATTTCTGCATTGCTACAAACATTTTATTCTCCTTCGTCTGCTCATTTCCTTCACAGATTTGGATGAGCTTCTCCCAAATCTCTTTAGCAGTAGAACACATCTTGATCTTTGCTGAAGGTATTTTTGTCGAGGGTTCTGTAAAGAATGTCTTTCGCAACATTATCAAGATTGGCTTTCTTTTTATCTTCGCTAGTCCATTCACTTCTGTGCTTCTCCGCCATCTGGGGTGCTCCCTCAGTAACAGCAACAACAATGTTAGATTTTAAGATCTTCAAAGGACCATGTGTGATGACAAATCACATGTCATCATCTTGAGCTGCAAGATGAGCTTGCATCCGGATCTTCCATTCATCAAAGTCTTCTTTTGAGTACATGGGAACCTTGCTAAAGTGTGCCATATCTGTTCTAAATATAGAACAAGAAAAATCTGCTCTGATACCACTTGTTGGGGATCGATATAGAGTTTAGAGGGGGTGAATAAACTCGTTCCTTTGACGGTCGTTTTTGCAAAGGGTGCTAGAATCCTGTTAGAGATTATAGCTAATCTTGGTCAAGAGTAAGTCCAGCAGATCACAATAAAAAGTGCAAAAATGATCTGATGGAGCACGGTGAAACACAATAAAACAGTAGGCAGTAAAATAGTTGTTGTTTATGGAAGTTCGAAGATAAAATTTTCTACGTCTCCCCTTCTTCTGTTTTCAGAAGGTATCACTAAAAGACTTTGGTTTTAATAGTACAACATTTGTACACACCCACTTCAGCAGGACTTATCCTTTGCCTACTGAAACTCTTAGTTTCTCAACACAATAAAACGAATACAACAAAGTTCTGAAAAGACTCTTTTCCAGATTACAAAATCTTCTCAAAGATATAGTGACGTGAATATGTTTGTAGAGAGAGTAAGAAACAGTCAGCACAATATGATCTCAAAAGATCAGATAACTATTATAAAGCGTGTGCTGCTTTTCTGTATATTGAGCTTGAAGATGATAAGAAGTTCGGAGTGCTCAAATCAACGTTTGTATGTTAGAGATGTGATCGTTGTTTTGGTAACCTATAAATTTCGTTGATCTTGTGTATTTGTAGAAGTCTTGAATCCAAAGTTTATAAACAAAACGACTTATTTGACTTCTGATAGGATCAGCTTTATTACCTAAAAAGGTTCCTGCAAAAAGCTTTAGAACAATCAGTCTTGTTTCATACCACATTTGGTAAAACGTATTAAATGACTTTGTTTAGCATTAATGATGCAATTCAATACTTGTACTTGGTAAAGTAACGGTAACATTTAATATATGATCGACAGGTTCTGATTTAGCAAAAGTCAAGTTCTGCTTCTGTTTTTCTAAACTGATAAGTACTCAAAGAGTACTGCTTTGTTAAGGCGATACGAGAATTTCTGCTTTTACTATCTTCTGGTTTACTAACGTGATTTACTGGTTTTGACTATCACCACCACAATTAAATTAAGTCTATCATATACATATCATACAACAGTAAAAAATACTGTAATCAACATACATTCCATTAGCATAAACATAAACATGTCGTATAATAGCACAATGTGTCAAAAAATGTCTCATCATATCATCATATACGTATACATTTTCTTTTAATGAATTCAGTTCATTAGTTGTGACTTTCGTATCAGCTCTATTAGATGGATCCATTTATGTATAACCACGGTACCAGACGGCGGGGACATCAGCTACAATTTCACCCGTCAACTGAGCATTGGCCTATCATATCATGTCAATTGAAATACGATCGTCGGGCTCTCTCTTGGGCCTTCTCCCATAAACGGGTTTTCGCTGGTGCCTTTTCTCTCACGATATCTCCGACCATATCATCGTATACATATATCGTCAGTCACAACCAACTCCCATCATTTAAAAACATCATCATTTTCTTCACTTATCAAAATCATGCATATACGTAATTTTTCCTTAAAATCAAGCATGCAATTTATTTTCATAATTACGTAAAAAGGCGTGTACTAGGTAAAATAAACGTTTTAAAAAATGTTAAGTTGTGCTCAAGGAGCTGCCAGGACTAAAAACTCGACCTGTGTGCAAAATAACCATTTTGCCCCTAGAAATCCAAAATGATCGTTTTATCCCTGGACCTCAAAATTTCGACCCGAAACCTACCAAACTCCTTAAAACACCACAAAACATATTTATAAGCGTTTCTTAGACATAAACTCGAGCTCGTTTCAGAACTTGAACGCTTCGTTTTAAAACTTGGACCGGGGTCTCGTTTTAGCCCGAATCAACCCGAAACTTAACCAAATTTTTCCCAACTTAAACTGTGACTTAATCCTACATGACCAGCCTCTAAAATACCTGTTTTAGACCAGTTATGACCAACGAAACAAGCCCAAAGGTTGCTGGAAACCTCCAGGGTATGCATACAAATTTTCACAGCTTGAGCGATTTTACGATAAAATTCATATCTCTATCCTTTCTTATCAGAAAATTCTGAATTTGCTATCAAATCGAAGATAACACAGATTGCGAAAAATCATATGTTGAACACATTTACAGAAAACAAAATTATAAGTCACATAATTTGAAATAACAGAGGGTGACAAGTTTTGTGACACAGAAATTTCACAGCTTGTGCAATGTTACGATAAATATCATATCTCCCTGGTTTCTTATAAAAAAAATTACGAATTTGCTATTGAATCGAAGATAACACAGAGTTCAAAAATCATATGTTGAACACATTTCCATACAACCAACCTATAATTTGCAGAATTCAAAATAACAGAGGGTGATGGGTTTTGTGACACAGAAATTTCAAAGCTTGTGCGGTTTTGCGATAAAAATCATATCTCCCTCGTTTCTTATCAAACAATTGCGAAATTACTATTGAATCGAAGATAACACAGAGTTAGACAAATCATATGTTGAACACATTTCCAGAAAACCAACATATAAGTCACATAATTCGAAATAACAGAAGGTGACGCATTTTGTGACACATAAATTTCACAGCTTGTGCAGTTTTGTGAAATAAATCATATCTACCTCGTTAAAACTGATCGACTCCAGCCCCTTGACACCTTAAACTCCCAACGTATACAGCCCCTAACACCTTAAACCGGTAGCCCCTTACACAAGAAGTCAAGAAAACGTGAATTGCATCAAAGTGTAGGTGTATTTCATGTCAAAACTCTGCAAAAATGATACCATATAATAGATCAAAATATTTCTCATATATGAACACATAAACGAGAATATTATGATTTTAATGACGAGAAAAACGAGATTTTGGGCGTATACGCTCGAAAACTCGATCCTTGCGTAGAACGCGCACCGGAGAGTCGGAGAGGAGTTTTTCTTGAAAGCTTTGGGAAAACCAAGGAGAGTGGCTGCTGGAAATTTTGAAAATGGCTGCTGGAGGTTGGGGAGGGTCGGCCAACATGTTTAGGGTAGGAGGATTAGGGTTTAGATGGTATGTTTTAGTATAATAATTAATGTATAATGGGCCCTTAATTAAAATAGTGAGTTTAAAAAAGATTTTAGGCCCATTATGCAATAAAATAGTCCTATCAAGCCCAAATACACTCTCATAAAATATATCGTTTATCTACGTTTTTTAAAATATTGCTCGAGCCCTCAAAAATTCTCCCGATTCGCTAAATTTTGCTTACCGGCTAAAATATAACCCGACGGGTAAAAATACCCAACCAAGGCTCATTTTAAAAAATCATACTTAAAAAAAATCATATTAAATACTTAATACTAATTATTCAATAAAAATATTTTTCCTGAATATACCCGATCTCCGTTCCTCGTTCGAGTGCGAAATGCAAATTAAAATCCTAATGCATGAAACTTTAAATAAACCATGAATTAAAACACAAATTCACGAAATAAACATGTATTTAATGCATTAAAACATTTAAATAAAATAACAGAGAAATTTAATAACTTGCATGCATGTGGTTTACGTGGACCTTCAAATTTTTAGGATGTTACAATCTATCGCTCTTAAATTGAATTTTGTCCTCGAAATTCTCTTATCATCGATAATAAAAAAGTTTAGACTCTTAATTCTAGTATTCTAATAATCCACGCTTTCGCTGCGCTACTCTGATAAAATAAGTGTTAAGATGTCCTTGTGTCTAATAAATCCTAAATAAATTGCCTACCAAAATTCTCATTTGCGAAACCCAACCCGAATAAATCCTAAATAAATTGCCTACCAAAATTCTAGTCTTAACACTTATTCTAATAATCCACGCTTTCGCTGCGCTACTCTGATAAAATAAGTATTCTATTGTACTATGACCTTGAATTTGACTTTTCTAGCAATTTCTCGTACTAGAAATGGATGTCCAAACTTATTGCGCTTTGCTTTGCTTACAATACCCATAATGTCATCAACCTATTACATTATCATTTATGCAGTTCGACTCAAGAAACCTTAGCACCAAAATTTACTGATCGACTTCTATCCCCGGTAATACAATTAAAAGTTAGTCATGATGTCAACCCCATAATGGGATCCTTAAATCGAATCTTTATCTTATGGCACCAAACTTACGTAACTTAAATATTTACAAGTACATCTCAAACATAAATTGTTGCAAATCTTAAATTTCAGGAACGTTAACCCATAAAACCCATGATACCCCCGGGATAGCCCGGGTTGTGCACGGGTCATGGATGACCCAATACTAGGGGTGTCAATCGGGTCGGGTGGGTCGGGTTTCGGGTCAAACCCGCGAAATTTTTTTTTTTTTTCAACCTGAATCTGAAGCAACCCGAAAAATCCAAACCCGAACACGAACTCGTCTAACCCGACTCAACCCGTCTAACCAGCCTAACCCGAATTTTATTTATTTTTTTTAAAAAATAAAATTCGAAAAAATTAAAAATAACAATAATATTTTAATTTAAATACATAATAACAAAATTTCCGATTTAAATTTGAAAGTTTAATTGTAGAAAATTAAAGTATATTTACTAAATCAAATAAACAATTGTTAAAAAAATAAAAAATATAAAAAAAATTATTAAATGATGAAAATTTATCATATAAATATACAATAAATTTTGTTCAAACATACAATATATAAAAATATAGGTAATATTTTTTTTAAAAAAAGGTTTTGGGGTCAACCCGCGACCCAACTCGAACCCGTCTAACATGGCACTAACCCGAACCCGACCCGAACATGAAAAACACCAACCCGAACCTGATTTTTTTCGTGTTGGGTCGTGTCTAGTTGACGGGTCGTGTTGCATTTTGACACCCCTACCCAAGACTACTAATCGTACCCTCATAAGAGCCCGGGTCATGAATGACCCAAGCAAATCAAAGGAACTATGCAGAATGTTATCTTCAGCAGCCAGGCGTGTCTCCCCGGGCTCTCATGAAAGCTTCCGGGCTCTCATGCAATCTCCGCAGAACTTTCTACCCGGGCTACCTTGATATGAGCACCGCATTCGAGTATACTAGTAGAATAGGATAGGGGTAGCTGTCCTATCTCTGACACCGATCCAAGTGGTTGACAAAATCGTACAGGGAGGATGTGACTGGTGTGTGACTTGACGCGTCAAGATATAGGGTATGATCAGCCGCCATACTATAATTAGTAGGTAGCACGAAAAACGAGGTCGTCATTACTTCTCCTACTATAAATATCAGGTTCTCTCTTTGCATTGATATTTATTCCACAGTGAATACACTAGCATTCATTACTCATTTATTGCTAAAACTCTCATTCACACCAATATCATAACCATTAGTTACATTGGTCCTTTGTTGAATCATTCACGGACTTAATCATCGGAGTTGCCATGCCAGACACCCCTCTGGCGCCAATTCACTCGGTTATCTTCTTGAGCGCAGGTCTTCATAACTACCCGGGAAAGAAATTTCTTGATAGCAAATCCGGTAGAGCACCGACCCGGCTCCTCCATTTCACTCAGATAGCATCATTAGCACCATTTGTGGGAAATATAGCTAAGGCATTGATATGGCCCCTACCAGGAGAACTAATCAGGAAACTTCCCGGATCCAGGGAGATAATGGACTTCTCTCTGGTGCGGGTGTTCCGCCACCCATTGGTAACCAGCCTGTTGTTAACTTAACACCCGGAGAATTGGCCAAAATTGTGTCTGATGCTGTGGAAGCGGCCTTGGCAAAGAAATCTATTTCTCATAATTATGCTCAGCTAGAGAAGGGACATGAGCAAGGGCGGGAAGGTCGAGAGGGAAGTAGAAGAGAGGAAGAAAGGGAGTCGAGTGTCGATTCTAAATCCCCCACTGTGGTAGAAGAGCCGGAGGAGTTGAGAAAGAAAGTAAAAGTGCTAGAAGGGCAGGTCGGCTCTAAAAGTAATACTCGAGTTGAGATCAAGGGTTGCCCCTTTTCCAATATTATCGTCCGGGAACCACTGCCCGGGCATTTCCAATCGGCCAGGATTAAGGATTATGACAGGAGTTCTGATCTTGAAGAACATCTCCCTATATTTGAAAATATGGCCATGATGCACTGCTATGGGGACCAAATTAAGTGCAAAGTATTTATAACTACCCTGGTTGACTCGACACAAAGATGTTTCGAAGGGCTGGCATTTCAAAGCATCCGATCTTTTGATGATTCTTCCAAAAGATATTCTTGCATCAAAGCATCCGATCTTTTGATGATTTCTAACTACCCGGGTGGCTCGAGATCTCAACTTCTCCACCCGGTTTAGTCTTTTGGCCTGTTTAAAAGCTAACATCTGTGTTTTTGCTTGATCTCAACAAGAACTAGTTGGGATCTCACCCCAAGTGGCTGAGCATAAATTGAACATTATCCCGAGATCACGACCTGTCAAGCAGAAGAAGAGACATTTCGGCCCTGAAAAAGATAAAGTCATTGATGAACATGTGCAGAAGTTGTGGATGGCCGGCCACATTTGGGAAGTACAATTTCCTACTTGGCTCTCGAATGTGGTTCTTGTCCCTAAAGCTATGGGGAAGTGGAGGATGTGTGTGGATTTCCGAGATTTGAACAAAGCTTGTCCAAAAGATTGTTATCCCCTTCCCTTGATCGATCAATTGGTGGACTCAACTTCTGGTTTCGAGTTGTTAAGCTTCATGGATGCTTATCAGGGGTACCACCAAATCCCCCTTGCCCAGGAAGATCAAGACAAAGCCAGCTTCATCACTTCAGGAGGCACTTTCTGCTATGTGGTCATGCCCTTTGGATTGAAGAATGAGGGGGCCAAGTACCAGCGCCTAATGAATCAAGTCTTCTGAGAGAAGATGGGGAGAAATTTGGAGGTATATGTGGATGACATTTTGATTAAGACCCGGGAAGTCTCTTGCTTTGTTTCCTATCTGGACGAGACATTAGCTACCCTGAGGCAGTATGGAATAAATCTCAGCCTGGCCAAATGCATTTTTGGGGTAAGAAGTGGAAAATTCTTGGTTTTTCTAGTAACGGACCGAAGAATTGAAGTGAACCTGGAGAAGATTAGAACAGTGCTTGATATGCCTTCCCCCAATCTATCCGGGAAGTACAAAAGTTGACCGGGAGAATTGCTGCCATGTCTCGATTCATTTCCAGGTCGGCACATAGAAGTTACCCGTTCTTTCAGGTTTTAAGGAAGGCGGAGAAGTTCGGATGGGATGAGAAATTTGATCAAGCTTTTCAAGATCTAAAAAATCAATTGGCCGAACTACCCATCTTGGTAAAGCCCGAGCCCGGGGAAAAGTTGTTGGTCTATTTATCCGCCACAGAATACAATGTTATCTCTGTACTTATCCGAGAAGAAAGGACAGACCAGAAGTCGGTATACTATGTCAATCATGCCCTCAAAGGAGCATAACTAAAATACAGTGAACTTGAGAAAATAGCCCTTGCCTTGGTCATGACCGTTCGGAAGCTGCGACCTTATTTCTCGCACACCCAATCGTGGTTCTCACTAAATCCCCCCTCGGGAGAATCATGACTCATCCTGAAGTCTCGGGAAGAATGATAAATTGGACAATGGAGCTCGGGGAGTACGACATTGAATATAAGCCCCGGGTTGCCATCAAAGCGCAAGCATTAACAAATTTCTTGATAGAAATGGTTCAACCGGGAGAGGAGGAAGTATGGAGAATTTTGTTGATGGTTCATCAAACTAGTCGGGATGCGGGGTCAGAGTGGTTATGATGGCACCATCAGGAGAGAAGGTTAAATTAGCTTTGCGAATGGATTCCCGAGTCACCAATAACGAAGCAGAGTATGAGGTTGTTCTTGCTGGATTACAAGCCGGTCGAGAAGTCGGAAATTCCCGTGTCATTATTTACTCTGATTCTCAATTGTTTGCCCAGCAAATCAAAGGAGCATATGAAGCTAAGGATGAGAAAATGCTCAAATATTTGGGACTCATCACAGCCCAGGCAGCATCCCTGACTGATTGGAGCGTTGAGCAAATTACCCAGGATGAGAACGTGGAGGCTGACACTCTGGCCAAAATGGTTTCCTCTTCGTCAGATGTAAGCACCTGGAGGTTTTATGTTTCACCCGGCTGTTTTTTTCTATTGAATAAGATGCGCCATCAACCTGGGAGAATTCATGGGTAACATCCTTGATTGAATACATAACTCGTGCGGAAGACCGAGCTCAAGTGTTGAAAATCAAGAAGCAAGCACCTAGGTTCGTCCTTTTGAATAACGTATTATACAAGAGATCGTACCAGGGCCCCTTGCTCAAATGTTTAGCAGAAGGGAAGTGGGGTATGTCCTCTGGGAGATTCATGAGCGATGTTGTGGTAAGCATCTCGGATGATCAGCCTTGTCACGAAAATCAATATTAGCCGGATTTTGGTGGCCCAAGATGAATCAAGATACCGCCCAGCTTGTCTGAGCATGTAAAGGTTGCGAGTATCATTTTAAATATCAACAAAGTCCAGCTATTGGAATGCAGCCTATCTCGGCATCATGTCCCTTTTATCAATGTGACATGGATATTGTGGGTCCTTTCCCCATAGCCCGGGCTCAAAAGAAGTTTCTTTTGGTGGCTATGGATTATTTATCTAAATGGGTAGAGGCCAAGCCTTTGGCCAAGATTACAGAGGATGAGATGATGAAATTTCTCTGGAAAAATATTGTTTGCAGATTTGGTATCCCTAGAAGATTAATTTCAGATAATGGGAGACAATTCCAAGGAAAGAAAATCATGTCCTGGTGCCAAGAAATAAAAATCACTCAATATTATACCTCAGTAGCCTATCCACAAGCCAATGGCCAAACCGAGGTAACTAACATAATTATTGTACATGCATTGAAAACCCGGCTTCAAGGGAAGGGTAAAGACTGAGTTGAAGAATTTCCAAGTGTACTATGGGCATACAGGACTACACCTCGGACAGCCACCCAGGAAACTCCGTTCAGTCTAGGCTATGGCTCGGAAGCAGTTTTTCCTGTGGAAATTAGACAGTCTTCTACTCGGGTAGAATCTTACCCGAGCCATAATGATCAAACCCAGGCCATGGAGCTTGATTTAGTTGAATAAAAGAGAGATCAAGCAGCTATCCGGATGGAAGCTTATCGAAGGCGAGATATGAGATCATATAATAAAGATGTTCGAACACGAGATTTCCAGGTTGGGGATCTGGTTTTGAAAAAAGTAAAATCAGTTGGTGATGTGGGAAAACTGGAAGCTCGTTTGGAAGGACCTTTTAAGGTAGTTCAGAGAGTCAGCTCTGGAGCAGCTTTTTATCTGGAAGATTCTTAGGGACACACTCTCAAGAGACCATGGAATTCATTTCATTTGAAGAAGTATTATCCTTAGCCTTCTTGTATTTATTAATCTGTACATCAAATGAAATGATTATTTAGAGAAAGAATGTTGCCAAAGTCCAGGAACCCATACCCTGGCCCAGGGACTCGTAACCCGGTCATTTACTAAGTCCAAGGACCCGCACTCTGTCCTGGGGATGCGTACCTCCAGGGATATGTTCAAAAGAATCTAAAATTTAAAAGTTATTCTTCGTGAAGACTGTTATTACAGAAACTCGGTTATCTTCTTAGAAAATTTGCCATGTTATATAAATATGATTCAAGAGGCCCGAGCCATTTCTAATACTTTGAAAATATTCTTGAAAGTCTACTTATCTACCAGATTACCAGGAAGAAGACAAAAACATATTTCATTAAACAAAAGAAATTACATTGTGCCCAGAAAACCGAGAAAAAGAAAAACCTATTCTATTTACACCTCCGGGTCCAGTTTGTCTTTCTCCTCCTCTTCATCCTCCGGGAGAGAGGCAGCAGCTTTAAGCAAGTTGGGGAAGTCTTCCTGGTCAGGAGGTACGAGGCCTTCTTCTTGAAATTGCTCAAGGCATTTGTTGAAGCCCAGGTCAAAATAGACGAAGGCTTTGTCAGCCACAATATTCTTAAGCTCACGGGACTTCAAAAATTGAGCCATCTTTTCTTCTTGAGGAGTCTTCAAAAGTTCCAGAGCGGCAGTTGCCTCTTCAGCTCAGGCCCGGGAAGATTCTGCTTCTTCCCTGCACGCTTGCACCTCTAGACGAGCACTCTCTAAATTAAAATCATACTCTTTTCGGGATGATTCCAACATAGATCGGGACATAGCAAGTGCCGTCTGGGCTAGATCCAGCTGCTGCTTCTAGTTGGCCTTCTCCTGGTTCAAGTCTTGCTCGTGGAGCCCTTTAACCCGGACCAATTCCACCAGGAGTTGGTCATGCATCTCCCGGGTGGTGGTTGCTTGGTTATTTGCTTTCTTTGCTGCAGCAGCCACCTGCTCATAAGCAGATATGAGCATCTGCAGAGCCTGAAATCAAAGGAAATGTTAAAAATTGGCGCACAACCAGGTAAAAATAATAGTGACAGGCAGCTTACGGAAAAAGACAGGGCAACCCCCTCGTAAAGCTTCTGGTTGGGGTGAAGTCCCCTAAGATGCTCGACCTCCTCGGTACGAAGGAGACCCCGCACCATTGGTAAGGTCCGTGCTTATGTCATCAGAAAAAATGTTTGGCAAGACCAGGGGCACTTCACCCTGTGAGGCAGAAGGACCAGTAGGGGAGCCGTGTGGGGGGTGTAATCGGGCAGTTATCTCGGGGCCTCCCTCAGATATGGTGATCACAGAAGCCATTTCAGTGATTGGCTCCATCTAGGATTTCTTCTTGCGGTGATTCAAAGGAGCTCGATCCTCCTGGCTGGCCAAGGAAGTGGTCCCCTCCGCGTTTGGGGCAGTTTTCTCCTGGGACTCAGCCTCATCCTAGACCCGGCGTTCCTCTTGAGTCTTGACTTCTCGAGCCCTTTTTTCCGCCCAAGCTTGCTTCTGCTCGGCCTTTTTTCGGGCGACTGCTTCAAGGAGACTAGCCTTGATAATTTCTTCCTCTTCTGCACAAAAGATAAGTTAGAAAAATTAAAACATAAGAAAATGGTTTTGAGTTCAAAGAAGAATAATTTACCAGCCTGTGAGCCAGCCTGGCCAAATTCATCTATAATCTGGTCCACAAGGTCTTTAGGCCGGGGCCCTATCCCATAATGAACCAGACTTCCCTCCCGCTCTTAGATCAGCAACAATGATAGAAAGGACTGGCCTTCCGTAACGTCCCAGGCCTGAGTAAAAAGGGTAAGTAATTTATAGTCTCTAGGGAGTTCGGGCTGCTCAGGCATTGAGGGAAAAAAGCCTGTTGAACAGGTCAGGGAGGTTGGGAGTTGTGAAAAGAAAAATTTAGTTTTCAACCCCTTCAGAGAGGAAGGAATGACTGTCAGAAATCGATAGTTCATCCGTGCCAGAAAAAAAAAGACTCAATCATTAAACCGACAAGAATAGAAGAAATGAAATATGGAAGGATTGATCAGAAGAATTTTCATACGGAATAGAATGAAAGTGGCTGCCATGATCCTGAAAGCGTTGGGGTGGAGATGGTTAATCGGGAGCCCAAAGAACCGGGCAACCCCTTCGAAAAAATGGTGAACCGGAAATCGGAGCCCACTCTTAAGATGTTCTACGAAGAAGGTTTGGAAGCCCGGGGGTGGGGTGTCCTAGAGAGGATCGATCCTAGAGACCTAATGTCTTCAGAAACCCCATGATGGAGGGTAGAAGTCACTGTAGACAACCACAAGGGTCCTGTAACCTTGTTTTTCCCTTTGTCCCGGGAACCAGCTGGTTGGAAGAAGATGTCGTGGTTTTCTGCTTTTTAAGAGAGGCCGGGCAACTGGAATAGGGATGGCTATAGGGATGTGGACAAAAGTCTCAGAAGGAGTCGGCGAGTTATCCTCCGAAAAACCCTTGACATTTTGGCCGAAGGTAGAAGAATAGAGTTTGACATGATTAAAAGAAAAAAGAAGCAGAGTCAGAGAAAATAAGGAAAATGGACTTAGGAGATCAAGATAGTGGTGGGTGACTGGTAACAAAGAGATTTCCAGAGCTAAAAAAGCAAGTAGCCGGAGGAGGGAAGACGAAGTTCAGAGAATTAAAGTGCAAGAGGTGGAAAGTCTAAAGTAAACCTAGGAAAATGATATATATAGGGAAAGAGGGATTCATCTGAGCCGTTGATCACAAAACAATTGGACGGTTGCGATTTACGTGGGGAAATGTGTGGGAAATTTGAAATATAAGCTCGGAATACGAGGCGTCATGATGATTTACCTTCTCCGAATACGAGGCGTCATGATGATTTACCTTCTCGGAATACGAGGCGTCATGATGATTTATCCTCTCGGAATCCATAGTTTATGACTACTCAGATTGTAGGGCTTACGTCAGCACTAATGAAATAACAGCATCCCTACCGGCCCGGGGAGGCTAAACGACAAAGTATTTTCCATGACCGGGCACACAAGACTGATCGGGACAGCGAGCATGACTCTAGCCCGACCATTTAAGGAGGAATTGATGATACCCCCGGTATAGCCTAGGTTGTGCGGGGGTCATGGATGACCCAAGACAACTAATCGTGCCCTCAAAGAGCACGTGTCATCAAATCAAAGTCACTATGCAGAATGTTATCTTCAGCAGCTAGGCGTGTCTCACTGGGCTCTCGTGAAAGCTCCTGGGCTCTCATGCAATCTTCCGGGAAATTTCTATCCGGGCTACCTCGATATGAGCACAACATTCGAGCATACTAGTATAATAGGATATGGGTAGCAGTCCCATCTCTGACACCGATCCAAGTGGTTGACAAAATCGTACAGGGAGGATGTGACTGGTGTGTGACTTGACGTGTCAAGATATAAGGTATGATCAGCTGCAATACTATAATTAGTAGGTAGCACGAAGAACGAGATCCTCATTATTTCTCCTACTATAAATACTAGGTTCTCTCTTTGCATTGATATTGATTCCACAGTGAATACACTAGCATTCATTACTCATTTATTGCTAAAACTCGCATTCACACCAATATCATAACCATTAGTTACATAGGTCCTTGTTGAATCATTCACGGACTTAAGCATCGGAGTGGCCACGCCCGACACCCCTCCGGCGCCCATTCACTCGGTTATCTTCTTGAGCGCAGGTCGTCATAACTAACCGGGAAAGAAATTTCTGGTTCAGGCATCGACACTGTTCTTATTTTCTTCATTATCTTGACAGCAAATTTGGTAGAGCACCCGACCCAGCTCCTTCATTTCACCCGGATATCATCAACCCAAATGTAAAATATCAATCTTCTACCTAAATAATAAAATCATTCTAGCAACAATTATGTGCTTAAACTATTTTCTTCCCAGTTACAATATAGTTGAGGCCTAAGACCTTTGGACTTTTCTCATTGAAATTAATGTCGCATTCTTACATGTCATTAATGCTTAATTAATACTAGTGTACAAAACTTAATAACTTATCCCATGGTAGCCTTAGACTAACTCTAATAAATCAACTTCAATTATAACTCATAGAGTTCTAGAATTCCCCATATAAAGATTTTGGATTTATTACTCGATAAAATCTTAATAGTCGTCCATTGGTAATCTATATTGAACACAAATAATTCTCTTTTGTTTTAATTTCACCCAAAATTTCCGTATAAACACCTATTTCATAAACTTGAAATTCAAACTTACACTACCCAAGTAATCTTAGATAACATAATTCCAACACACATATTCACTTATTCCCAATTTTTAATGACTTTCGAAAATTCCTAAAGACAAGGTGTCTGCCTCACTTCATACTCGCGTGTTTCAGGTAATCTAACAAACAATCATATCCAACTTTCTAGAAAAGTTTAAACCTGACAAATGTATAATTTTAACTCTTAAGATCATTATTTAAAACTTATACTACATCGAACCTTAAGTTACCAAAAATTAACTTACTGTCTAATCTTATAACTTGACTAATTGATCAACTTTATCTTAAATTGTTATCACTCTATATTCTTATTTTGCCACATCATTATTTCATTAACGCTTAAATTTTCAAGCTCAATGTTGATTCATCCTCTACAATGTTCTTGATTACCATTCCTTATAACATTATAACATAGATGTTTCAAGGTTCAAAATATCCCTTCAAGCCTAAATCATCGAAAATTCATATCCTTTAAACCATTCGATTCTCACTTACTACTAAACTAGTCCCCTAAATTTCTTAAAATTGCAACATTAATTCTTAATTTCTTCAAAATTTATCCAATTTGTCCTTAATTTCGAAAACTCCACAATTACCATAAGTTCTGGGCGTTCCTAATTCTATTTTATAGGTTTCTCGTTACATAAAGTTGAATAATTTTAATCTCATTAGACCCAAAATCAATTCCCAAAACCTTGAAAAATTACTTATTTAACTCAAGTGTTCCTTAAAAGTTCGAATTTAACCCTCAAAAATTTCAGGATTTGCAATTTGGCCCTTAAAGTTCTCGAAATTTACAATTTTGACCCTACAACTCTTCGAAATTTGTATTTTTGTCCCCATAAAATTTTTTATTTTAGCCTCATTAAATCTTAAAATTCTCGGAACTCAGAATTAAATCCCAAAATTCGGTACATTCGAAACTAGTCCCTTAGAATTTATTTTTGCACTTAGGTCCTCAAATTATTGGTTATTACAATTAGGTCCTTAAAATTCTCAATTCATGCAATTCAATCCTTAAATCCAACTAGGTAGAGCATGCATCCTACATAAATTCTACATTTTTATACTTCCAAAGATCGTCGTAGTCTTCGAATCATTAATCCTTACATGAAATCCTCAAAATATATCTCAACTAGCAACCACGAACAATCAGTAATTTCATAGAAAATCTACAAGTTCCAAAAGCATTCATAATCTTCATGAGTAAATTGTGACCCAAAGAATAGAACATCAGTACTTACTAACCAAAAATCAATATAGACAAATCATTTACAACGTTTCCTAATGCCCAATAGCAAAATTCTTATTCATGTCCAATTCCAACACAAAGCCAGTATGCATGAAAATCATATAATTTCTAATTTCATGTCGTAACTTGTATAAAAGTTTTTAAAGCATCTAATCTCAAAACATAACGACAGATAAACATGTACTGTAAATCATTGTAAAATGTATATCATGTAAACAAGCAGGTGATAGCAGTAAATCATTTAAAACACTTAAAACATAAAATCTTACAGACTTGATGCTTGAAGACTGAGCTGCAGTAGCTGGCGGTGGCACAACCCTATACAGGTACCTTGCTCTGATACCAACTGTAACGTCTTCTCATTTTAAAATTCTACTGAACAATTTTATTTTATTTTTCAATGGCCGAAACCATGCCTACATAAATACATAATACTCGAAACATGCATTTTGTAAAATCAACCCACTGCTGAATAAAATAACTACAGTTAAAATTATGAAAAGAGCAACCAACCTAAACAATTACCGTTCAAAAATATAAAACCTCGAGCATATTAAAATCTATCAAAACTCTCTACAAAATAAAATTATCAACCATTTAAAAAAGCTATTTAAATGTATTACAATAAAATCATATTCTTGCGGAAGAATACAAGGTCCTCGGGTTAACGTGCGCCACCAGCTTCATCCGTTCAGTCATCATCACCTCCAGTCTCTTGATCAAAATGCTCACCTGCATCATTCACACCTAGTGAGTCTAAAGATTCAACACACCTATAACGTTAATAGCAAGTACATATACATAACACACAACAGTGAAAAATACTGTAATCAACATGCATTCCATGAGCATAAACGTAAATATGTCGTATAATAGCATAACGTATCCAAAAATATCTCATCATATCATCATATATGTATACATTTTATTTTATTGAATTCAGTTCATAAGTTGTGACTTTCGTATCAGCTCTATTCGATGGATCCATCTATGTATAACCACGGTATCGGGCGACGGGGACATCAGCGACACTGTCTCCTGTCAACTGAGCATTAGTCTATCATATCATGTCAATGGAAATACGATCGTTTATCCCGTAAACAGGCTCCCTCTGGGGCCTTTTCCCTCACGATATCTCCAATCATATTATCGTAAATCACAACCAACTCATATCCTTCAAAAACATCATCATTTTTATCACCTATCAAAATCATGCATATACATAATTTTTCCTTAAAATCAAGCATGCAACGTATATTCATAATTATGTAAAAAGGAGTGTACTAGGTAACATAAACATTTAAAAACATGTCAAATTGTGCTAAAGGTGCTGCCAGGACTAAAAAAACTCGACCCGGGTGTACCCAAAATGACCGTTTTATCCCTGCACCTCAAAATTTCGACCAGAAACCTACCAAAATCTTTAAAACACCTCAAAAAATACTTATAAGAGTTTCTTAGACGTAAAATCGAGTTCGTTTCAAAATTTAAACGATTTGTTTTAAAACTTGGACCAAGGTCCCGTTTTAGCCCGAATAAACCCGAAACCTAATCAAAATTTTCCAAACTTAAAATTTGACTTAAAGCTACATGACCAGCCTCTAAAACACCCATTCCAGACCACTTATGACCAATGAAACAAGCCCAAAGGTCGCTAGAAATCTTCTGCGTATGCACACAAATTTTCACAGCTTGAGAGATTTTACGATAAAATTCATCTCTCTCTCATTTATTATCAAAAAATTACGAGTTTGATATGGAATTGAAGATAACACATAGTACTACAAATCATATGTGGAACACATTTCCAGAAAACCAACTTATAAGTCGCAGAATTCAAAATAACAGACGGTGATGGGTTTTGTGACACAGAAATTTCACAGCTTGTGTTGTTTTACGATAAAAATCATATATCACTCGTTTCTTATCAGAAAATTACGAAATTGCTATTGAATCGAAGTTAACACAGAGTTCCAAAATTCATATGTTGAACACATTTCCAGAAAACCAACTTATAAGTCACAGAATTCGAAATAACAGAGGGTGATGGGTTTTGTGACACAAAAATTTCACATCTTGTGCGGTTTTACGATAAAAATCATATCACTCTCTTTTATTATCAGAAAATTACAAATTTTCCATTGAATCGAAGATAACACAGAGTTCTACAAATCATATGTTGAACACATTTCCAGAAGACCAACCTATAAGTTGCAGAATTTGAAATAATAGAGGGTGACGGGTTTTGTGACAGAAATTTCACAGTTTGTGCAGTTTTACGATATAAATCATATCTCCCTCGTTAAAACCGATCGGTCCTCAACAAAACGTGACTAACTCGTGACTCCAGCCCCTTGACACCTTAACTCCAAACATATACAGCCCCTAATACCTTAAACCGACAGCCCCTTACACAAGAAGTCAAGAAAACGTGAATTGCATCAAAGTGTAGGTGTATTTCATGTCAAAACTATGCAAAAATGATACCATATAATAGATCAAAATATCTCTTATACATAAATACACAAACAAGCATATTATGATTTGAATGACAAGAAAAATGAGATTTTGGGCGTGCCTTTGCGTTTATAGGCTCGAAAACTCGAAGATCCTTGCGTAGAACGTGCACCGGAGAGGCGGGGAGGTGTTTTTCTTGAAAGCTTTCGGAAGCCCAAGGAGAGTGGCTGCTGGAGGTTGGGGAGGGTCGACCAACATGTTTAGGGTAGGAGGACTAGGGTTTAGATGGTATGCTTTAATATAATAATTAATGTATAATGGGCCCTTAATTAAAATAATGAGGTTAAAAAGGATTTTATGCTCATTATGCAATAAAATGGTTTCATCAAGCCCAAATACACTCCCGTAAAATATTTTGTTTATGTACGTTTTTTAAAATATTGTCCGAGCCCTCAAAAAGTTCTCTGATTCACTAAATTTTTCATAGAAAAATATAACCCGACGGGTAAAAATACTCAACCAAGGTCCATTTTCAAAAATAATACTTAAAAACACCTTATATTAAATAATTAATACTAATTATTCAATACAAATATTTTTCCTGAATATTCCCAGTTTCTGTTCCTCGTTCGAGCGCGAAATACAACTTAAAATCCTAATGCATGAAACTGTACATAAACCACGAATTAAAACACAAATTCATGAAATAACATGCATATAATGAATGCATTAAAACAATTTAATAAAATAAAAAGAAATTTAATAACTTGCATGCATGTGGTTTACATGAACCTTCAAAGTTTTGGGACATTATGATAGACTTAATTTAACTATGGTTATGAGAGTCAAAATGTAGAGGCCCGAAATTCGTATTTGAAAATTTGCGGAATAATTTAAAATTTTCTCTTTAAATAAATAAAATGCCTCATTCATAAAATATACTGATAAAAAGATTCAATGTTTAAAGTAGCAGCGGAAGTAAATATTTGTTTCAAAGCAACAACTTAAAATAATTCATAGTGATAAAATGAGTTTGCATAAAATAATAAATAAACTGATAAATGAGGTCCTCGGGTTCCTACTACTGCCGACCCAAGATGGCTCACTGGTCCCTGCCCTCGGCCCCGACCTCATCCGTACCTACAACAATCAAGTCTAGTGAGTCTAAAGACTCAGCATGCATATATCGTGAATAACAAGTAAAATATATCATAATATTTCATGCCATGTAAATATATCATATCGTAAAGTATAACGTGACAGTCGTGTCATGATTAATTATAAATACATACATAACTGAAAAATCGTAAGTGAAATGTTTGCTCGATAGATTCCTGTCATAAAATAGCATATCATAATTTTCTGTTGAGAATATGTTCTACGCAAGTGGCCCATAACATGAACTGAATCGTCTGATCAGACTAAACCACAATATAATGGGTGGTAGAGATCAACACAGCCCTTGGACTGGATATGCGTACCCATACATGAACATGAACCTATCAGTAGCCACCGGATGAAGTAATAATCTGATAAGCTGCAATCCCATGAGTGTGAAGTGGCCACAAGACATATCGCATATATCTCAAAATAAACTTTTATATTTATGCACGTAATATAATTAAAATTCCTGTTTTAATTTATCAATTGGGTTGGAACGTTTCCAGGCTCGCTGCGACCTAATTCTAACATGAGAAGAATGAAAACAATCTCAACTTGACCAACATATCAAAAATCGAACTAAAAACGAGATTATTACGCCCAACAAACTCAGTATTTAAGCATGACTCCGTACCAACCCGAACCAACATCAAACCATCATTTAGTCATGATTAAAATACACCTGAAATACTAAAAAATAATTACCAAGGGCTGTAATACAAGAAAATTGTGCATGGAGGTCAAAATCATGAAACGCTCTTTCGAGAGTCACTTTGGCACATTGCACCGTAAATTCTCGTACGACCTCTAAACTTAGCCAAATCACAAACGGCCAAAAACATGACCTTGCTAACTCAATAAGTCACTGTCCAGTCCAAGGCCATAGGCTAAAAGCCAACCAAGAACTCGAAACACACCTCTGAACCGAAGGCAAAGTTGCTGTCCAAAAATTACAGTAGCAGCTGTTACGTTTCCTTGCGTCGTTTGCAAGGCTAATGGCCATTGGGGCTTGAACCACCAACCAGAGCCTCTTACCAACATCCTAAGGTATGGTTTGAACCATGGCTAAGGGCCCTACGCCAACCACAATTCCAGCCAACACCTACGACAATACAAGCTTCACCCGAGAACACACACATGGCACGCGTGGGGGCGTTGCTGGTTTTGCTGTCAAATGAAGGATCCAATGGCTATGAGGTTAACCATGGTCCATGATAGACATGCTAAGGTGTTTTATGACTCATGGTTAAGGGCTAGAAGCCAACCACAACCCACTTGACACCACAAAACCGAAACTCAACACACTCAACAAAACCAGAATTTTAAAACCGAAGGGGGCTGTTCTTGTTTGTTTTGAAAACCGATGGGACCATGAACCAAGCCATGAAAGGGCATCTTGGTCACGTACTAGAAATTTCAAGGAAAGGTTCTAACCATGGATACAGCCCCTAGGGCAGCCAAGATCAGAAAACATGCCTTAGACAAGCAACACAAACAAATCGAAACTCATAAAATTTCCATAAGAAGAGTTTCTGTCAAATCTCTTCCTCCAGTGTGTAGGGGCTGGTACCAATGGACTAACACGCCCCTAACATGATCTAGTACATGTCTAGATGCAGCCTTGGGTTCTTGGAATCGAGCCAACCTCCTGAAACCACAAAACCAACAAAAACGTGAAGCACAAGTGGGAGGGCAAAAAATCTGTGCAGATTTTTTATAACACTTGCTGTACAATTTCGGTTTATGCTCCATGAAACATGATCATATTATGTTTTAAATTATTTATATGGCTTGATTGAAGAGAAAAGAAACGTATATACATGCCTTAGATTTGTTTGAAACGAAAACAAATCAATACGACGACGCGGCGCGGAGGAGACGGAGTTGCTTTGCTTTCTACTTTTCTCTCTTGTTTCTCCTTTGCTTTCTCATGTTTTTTTCTGCTTATTCTTCTCTGAAATTTCAAAAATATGGAGAGGAGAGAAGGCTAGGAATGAAATGGGGAAGTTGCAAAGTATTTGGGAGATAGAATGGCAAGGTAGAAACTTTTCTATCCTTGAGTTGAGAGATAAAGGGAAATGATTGATTTGATTTGATTTAAAAATGAGGTTGGCCGATTTTTATCGTTCAACTAGGGTAAAAAAATTGCTTAATTATTAATTATTGATGATTAAAAGGTGAGGGATTATCTTCCAAGGAAAGGGATAAGGAAAGGAATCAAAGTTTGTGAGTTGTCAAATTTAATTCAAATCTTTTAATGAGATGGCCGAAATCTTGCTTTTAAAATGGGGTGGAATATTGCTAAATTATTAATTATTGGGGATTAAAATTGTAGAACCCGTAAATCAGTAGACGTATAAGCCATGCATAATTCTAGATTTTTAAATTTAATTGACTTCATTGCATAATTATTTTAAATGCATTTATTTGAAGTTAATTATTCATTATTTCAGTTCAGTAGTTTGATTTTTAGCATTTCAGTTATTTCAGTGAGGCCGGACCGGAGTCGGAGTTTTGAGGTAGAATTTAAGATTCGAGAAATATTTCCAGATGTTAATTTAGCTAGCAAGTAAGTTCATTTAAGTTAGTAAGGGAGGTTTGAGGATTTAATTTAATTATTTGAGGTGATTAAGAAATGAGCTCATTTAAGTTACTTAATTAAGGGGTTAGTTCACTAAATTAATTAAAGGATTAGTAAGGCTTTTAAGGGTTATTAAATTACTAGATAATCAATTTTCCCCCTACCATTTATCATGCATTTTCGGTCACACCCCTAGAAGAACAAACTAGGACTTGCCAACTCACCTTTGACCCATTCTTGGTTGATTAGCATGCTAATTCTTTTAGCTATTTTTCCACCTTAATTAATTAATACTAGACCACTATCCTAACCCTTGTTTGGCATGATAAAATCGGCCACTATAGTCTAGAACCACCCAAGAGATCATTTGATAGCAATTCAAAATTCAAAATTCAAATGCATGAAGACTTGGTCTTGATATGATCCTATTTTTGTGCACCCTTCTCCTCACCTTCATAACCATCACTCCCCCCTCCACCTCCACCGAAAATAAGACCCCTTTTCAGTAGAAAAAACGTGAATAACAGCTAGGGAGAAAGGGAGAAAAATCGAGAGCCAAGAAAGGTAGAGAAGCAAGCCACTCCGTCTCCTCCGCGCCGTCTCGTCTCTTCTTTTCGTTTTCTTTCGAAACGAAACCAGGCATGTCTAGATTTCTTTCAAACCTCAATCAAGTCATATTATCATTTATTTTTCAGTACATGATCATGTTTTAGCAAGTAAAAATCGAGATCCATGTCAAAATATTTTGGAGCACACATGCAGAATTTTCGACTTCCCTTGACAAGCTTCACGTTTTTCTGAGTTTTGATGGTTTCAGGTATTGGATCGACTCCAGGCTCCCAAGGCGGCTTGTATACATGTAGTAGGATGCATTAGGACCATGTTGGTCCATTCAAACCAGCCCCATACTTGCTGGAAAACCGAAATGACAGCAAGTTCCCCATAAGTGCAGAAATGTGATTCGAAATTTCAGTTTTGTGTCAAGGGTTGTGGATCTGATCTTGGCTGCCCCAAGGGCCTTTAGCCATGGTTGGATCACTTCCCTAGCATTTCTAAGACGTGACTAAGTCGCCCTTTTGGTGGCTTGGTCCATGGCTCATCGGTTTTTAAATAATCAACAAGAACAGCCCCTTTCCCCATTCGGCCCTTCCATTTTTCAGCATATGGTTCGTTTCTTTTGTGGCTTGGTGTGGATCTTGGTTGGCCTATGGCCCTTAGCCACGGTTCATATCATGCTCCTAGATGTCTAGATCGTGCCATGGTCAATCAAATGGCCACTGGAACGACGCAAGACATCGATCATAGCATAAACACTACACACGCACGCATGAGGGCCCTCGGTGAGAACTTTCGGGTGGTTGCTGGAATGAGGCGAATTGTGGCTGGCCTAGGGCCCTTAGCCATGGTTCAAATCATTCCTTGGGACGTTGTGGAGAGGCTTTGGTCGGTGGTTCAAGCCCCAATGGCCAAAAGTCTCGCAAACGACGCGATGCAAGCTAGGTCGCAGCTGCTGGAAATTACAGCAAGTTGCTGTGTCGGTTCAGAGGCTCGTTCGAGTTCTTGGTTGGCTTTTAGCCCATGGCCTTGGACTGGACAGTGCCTCATTGAGTTAGGAAGGTCATGTTTTTGACCGTTCGTCATTTGGATCATTTTTGAGGTCGTACGAGAATTTACGGTGCAATGTGCCAAATTGACTCTCGAAAGAGCGTTTCGTGTTTTGACCTCCATTTCACCTAGATTTCGACCCTATCATTTTAGGAAAATTATGTTATGATTTTTCAGCGTATTTTAATCATGACTATACGTCGGTTCAGTGTCGGTTCAGGTTGGCTCGGAGTCATGATTAAATGCGAAGTCATTAGGCGTCATAGTCGCATCTTTTGAACGTAAATTGCATAGTTGGTCATGTTTAAGCTATTGCATATTTTTTCATGGCACAGTTAGGTTGCAGCGAGCCTGGGAACGATCCAATCCAATCCAGTTGGTAAAATTACAGGAATTTTCATTACGCCAGTTAATTATTTTACGTGCATTAAATAGAAAATGATTATTTTTGAGATTTATGCGATATGACTTGTGGTTCATTCACTATGTGGGAGTGTTATTTTATACGGTCGCCAGTGACCGATCAGTTCAGTATGGTACCACCCGGTCGCCAGTGACCGGCCAGCTCAGTTCAGTTTCAGCCTCCCCGGTAGCCAGTTACCGATCAGTTCAGCTTAGTGCAGTGGCCACAGGCGTAAAACATAATCTCAACAGAAAATTTTACCAGATATTTCAATACAGGCTCCAAGGAGCAAATATTTTTACAGTGATTTCCAGTTCAGTTATGCACGTATTATAATTGCTCAGTACAGATTATTTTCAGTATGCCTCAGGACAGGATATTTTATCACATGCATATTTTAAATTCAGATTTTTACTCGTTACCTGCGATTTATGCATGCTGAGTCTTTAGGCTCACTAGACTTGATTGTTGTAGGTACTGATGAGGCCAGGGCCGAGGGCGGGGACCAGTGAGCCAGCTTGGGTCGGCAGTAGTGGCACCCGAGGACCTCAGAGCAGCAGTTGTTATTTTCTTCGCAAACAATTTTTATCAGTTGTTGGATATTTTTAAATCGTTGTTGTTGGCAAAACTTTGATTTTCTTCCGCTGCAATATTTTGAAATATTGAACTTGATTCACCAGTGATTTTATGAATGAGGCCATTTAAGTTCTTTTAAAAAGAAAATTTTTAATTTTCCGCAAATTTTCAAGAAAGGAGTTCGAGGGCCTTCACAGTTGGTATCAGAGCGGTGGTTCTGTATAGGGTTTCACTACTACTGACCGCGAGAAGCTCACGAAGCCACGCCTTTGGTCTGTAAGTTTTTCAGTTCAGCATTTTGTTCAGTATTTTAGTTAAAGCATGAATTAGTTTGTCAGCATGCTTCCAGATTTTCAGTATTTCAGGGTTCATTTAAAATAAATTATGGAATTATGCATGTTAGTTACGTATGGGTTATGTTGGAACAATATGCCCCCTAGACGCATTTTAGAGCGCAATAGAGAGGTGGAGCCTCGCCGAGAGGACAGAGAGGAGCATAGACCGGAGGGAGACCTACCACCTCCTCCACCGCCCCCACCGGACATGAGTGCCCAGATGTTAGCTGGGATGGCACAGTTCTTCGCACAGTTTGCGGGGGGCAATGCCGCAGCCGTAGCCGCAGCCGCAGCCAGGCCGACAGGGCCCGAGGCTGTTTATGAGCGATTCATGAAGATGCGCCCGAAGGAATTCTCTGGGACATCTGACCCCATGGTTGCCGAGGGATGAATCAAATCCCTCGAGGTTATCTTCGAGTTCATGGAGCTAGGGGACGCAGACCGAGTTCGATGTGCCACCTACCTGTTCACTGGAGACGCCCGCTTATGGTGGGAAGGAGCTTCGGTAGCCCTGACCTTGGCTACACTTTCATGGACCCGCTTTACGGAAGTTTTCTACTCCAAGTATTTTGCTGAGGAGGTTCGCACCAGGCTGACCACCGAGTTCATGAGCCTGAGGCAGGGGGATATGACGGTTACGGAGTTTATCCGTAAGTTCGAGAGGGGCTGTCACTTTGTGCCCCTGATCGCGAATGATGCCAGAGCCAAGCTGATGCACTTCCTGGTGGGTTTACGGCCGATCTTGCGCCGGGATGTTAGGGTATCTGACCCTGCTACTTATGAGGTTGCCGTCTCCAAGGCCTTAGCCGCAGAGCAGGATCTGCGGGATATCGAGAGGGATCGCCAGGGCAAGCGCCCAGCCCAGGCACCGCACCGCCCTCCTCCTCATCAGCATCAGCAGCAGAATAAGAGGCCTTTTCATGGACCGCCCAGGAACAGAGGCCAGCAGCAGCAGCAGCAGCAGCAGCGGGGACGCCCAGCCCCGAGGACTCAGAAGCACCCAGTCTGTCCCAGGTGCTCACGTCGCCATCCTGGAGCATGTATGGCTGGCTCAGGAAAGTGTTTTAAGTGTGGCAGTCCAGACCACATGTTGCTGCAGTGCCCTCAGAGGAATCTGCCTACCCAAGGCAGAGTTTTTGCTCTCCATGCCGCGGAAGCCAACCCGGAGACTATGTTGTTGACAGGTACCTTTAAACTTTAAGTTATTCTTCGAATTTCAACATTTTGGGAATCGGGATTTAGATTTTGAACTTAGAACTGTTATAGGATTGCATGCTCTACTCAGATTTATTTCGGGGAAATTAAGCTAGAGGAACCTAGACCTTTGCATGTCTATAAGTTTAGATCTTGTAGTGGGATTCAATTTAGAACTCCGCTCTTTCAGGGAGAATTTTTATATCTGGTTCCGCTACCAAGGCCTTGATAGATTCAGGGGCCACTCACTCATTTATTTCGGAGGTCTTTGCAAACTTTCTCAAGATCCAGACCATTGGGCTAGATACAGCCTTTTCAGTAGTGTTGCCGTCAGGCGAGGAGATGGCATCCACCAATGTTATCCGAGATATAGACCTTGAGCTGCACGGTAATCTTGTTTATGCGGATCTGATTGTGCTACCGATGCCGGAATTTGACATCATCCTAGGGATGGACTGGCTATTGAGGAACAGAGTGTTGATAGACTTCCAGCGGAGATCCGTTCTTGTCCGACCGCCTGGAATGGAGCAGTTCTTATTTGAGCCGGACAGGTACTTTCCTTTACCGCGCATTATTCCTTATGTTCAGGCTAGGAAGCTCATGCATAGAGGGTGTCGGGCATTTCTAGCAACCTTTTTATCTGTCCCCGAGGAACCCAGCCAGTCAGCCTCAGATGTTCCGATTGTTAGAGATTTCTTAGACGTTTTTCCCGAAGACGTCTCTGGTATGCCACCAGAGAGAGAGGTGGAGTTTTCCATTGAGCTTATGCCAGGAACGACTCCGATATCCAAAGCGCCATACCGACTAGCACCGACAGAGATGGCAGAGCTTAAGAAGCAGATCCAGGAACTTCTCGACAAGGAGTTCATTCGCCCGAGCTTTTCTCCATGGGGCGCGCCAGTCTTATTCGTGAAAAAGAAGGATGGCTCGATGAGGCTTTGCATTGACTACCGGGAGTTGAACAGGGTTACAGTGAAGAATAAATACCCACTGCCGAGGATTGAGGATCTGTTTGACCAGTTGCAGGGAGCTTCGATTTTCTCCAAGATAGATCTGCGTTCCGGTTATCACCAGTTGAGGGTGAGAGATGCTGATGTTTCGAAGACAGCTTTCAGGACTCGTTATGGTCACTACGAGTTCCTAGTGATGCCATTCGGTCTGACGAATGCGCCAGCGATCTTCATGGATCTAATAAATCGCGTATTTCAGCCGTACCTCGACCAGTTTGTGATAGTGTTCATAGATGACATTCTCGTCTACTCCAAGAGTCGGGAGGAGCACAGCAGGCATCTGACCACAGTGTTGCAGACATTGCAGAAACATAAACTATTCGCAAAGTTCAGTAAGTGCGAATTCTGGTTAGAGAAGGTGGCGTTCTTGGGCCACATTGTTTCTAGCAGTGGCATTGAGGTAGACCCGGCAAAAGTTGTAGCAGTCAGAGATTGGGTTGTGCCTCAGAATGCATCCGAGATCCGCAGTTTCCTTGGGCTAGCAGGATATTACAGAAAATTCATCCAAGGATTTTCCTCTATTGCCGTTCCACTCACAGCACTGACAAAGAAAAATGTGATGTTTGTGTGGAGCGAGGAGTGTCAGAAGAGCTTCGATACTTTGAAGCAAGCTCTTATCTCAGCACCCGTTTTGGCTGTACCGTCAGGATCTGGTGAGTTTGTCCTATATACCGATGCTTCGAAGCTTGGTTTAGGTGCAGTTTTGATGCAGCATGGGAGAGTGATAGCGTATGCTTCTCGACAGCTGAAAATCCACGAGAAGAACTACCCCACCCATGATCTGGAGTTAGCGGCCGTAGTTTTTGCTTTGAAGATTTGGAGGCACTATCTGTATGGAGAGAAGTGTCAGATCTTTACCGACCATAAGAGCCTCAAGTATTTCTTTACGCAGAAGGAGCTGAACATGCGTCAGAGACGTTGGTTGGAGCTTGTGAAATACTACGATTGTGACATTAGCTACCACCCGGGTAAAGCTAATGTAGTTGCGGATGCTTTGAGCAGGAAAGTCGCAGTGATGGCTCATTTGACGATGCAGAAACCTCTTCAGATTGAGATGCAGAGGTTTGATCTTGAGACTTATCCTCGAGGTAGAGTTCCTCGTTTATCTACCTTGACTATCCAGTCCTCTCTTATTGACCGTATTCGCAGCGGTCAGGCAGCAGATGAGCAGTTGGCACAGTGGAAGAAGAGAGATGAAGCCAAGGGCAGTGTTTTGTATACAGTCAGCGACGGTATTGTGAGATACCGAGATAGGATATGGGTTCCTAGCAGTGATTCTATCCGAGCAGACATCTTATCAGAGGCCCATACGTCCCCGTACTCTATTCACCCTGGGAGTACGAAGATGTACAAAGATCTGCAGCTATTGTATTGGTGGCCAGGGATGAAGAAGGACATCAGGCGTTTTGTATACGAGTGCCTGACTTGCCAGTTAGTGAAGGCCGAGCATCAGAGACCAGCAGGTTTGCTCAAGCCTCTCCCTATTCCCGAGTGGAAGTGGGAGAATGTTACCATGGACTTTGTGACCGGATTGTCGAGGTCAGCCAGAGGATCGAATGCCATCTGGGTGATTGTAGATCGTCTTACCAAATCAGCGCACTTCTTGCCTATTAAGACGACTTTCACCATGGTTCAGTATGCAGAGCTGTATATCCGAGAGATAGTCCGACTCCATGGTATTCCAGTTTCGATCGTATCCGACAGAGATCCCAGATTCACTTCCTCGTTTTGGAAGAGTTTGCATTCGACTTTGGGTACGAAGTTGCTGTTTAGCACAGCTTTCCATCCGCAGACAGATGGACAGTCGGAGCGAGTTATTCAGATTTTGGAGGATCTTCTTCGCGCTTGCGTCATTGATTTCTCTGGGAGTTGGGAGTCGAACTTACCATTGGTAGAGTTCACCTATAACAACAGTTTCCAGTCGTCTATAGGTATGGCTCCGTATGAAGCGCTGTATGGTCGCAAGTGTAGATCTCCTGTTCATTGGGATGAAGTAGGAGAGAGAGCAGAGTTGGGTCCAGAGATTGTTCAGCAGGCAGCAGATGTAGTAGTCAAGATCCGTGATAGGATGAGGACTGCTCAGAGCCGACAGAAGAGTTATGCCGATCAGCGGAGGAGAGAGTTAGAGTTTGCAGTGGGCGATCATGTCTTCGTGAAAGTGGCACCTATGAAGGGTGTCATGAGATTTGGCAAGAAAGGGAAGCTCAGTCCGAGATTCATTGGACCGTTTGAGATCCTCGACAGAGTTGGGACGCTAGCGTATCGTGTGGCTCTTCCGCCAAATCTGGCCGGAGTACACAATGTCTTTCACGTCTCCATGCTGAGGAAGTATATGGCAAATCCTTCGCATGTGCTGAATTTCGAGCCGTTGCAGCTTACTCCGAACTTATCTTATGAGGAGAGACCCGTGCAGATCCTAGACAGACAGGAGAAGAAACTTCGGAACAAGTTGGTTAAGCGAGTCAAAGTCAAATGGCTCAACCATTCAGAGGAGGAAGCGACGTGGGAGTCTGAGCCGGAGATGAGAAGTAGATACCCTGAGTTATTCGGTGAGTTCTAATTTCGAGGACGAAATTTCTTTAAGGGGGGAAGGATTGTAGAACCCGTAAATCAGTAGACGTATAAGCCATGCATAATTCTAGATTTTTAAATTTAATTGACTTCATTGCATAATTATTTTAAATGCATTTATTTGAAGTTAATTATTCATTATTTCAGTTCAGTAGTTTGATTTTTAGCATTTCAGTTATTTCAGTGAGGCCGGACCGGAGTCGGAGTTTTGAGGTAGAATTTAAGATTCGAGAAATATTTCCAGAAGTTAATTTAGCTAGCAAGTAAGTTCATTTAAGTTAGTAAGGGAGGTTTGAGGATTTAATTTAATTATTTGAGGTGATTAAGAAATGAGCTCATTTAAGTTACTTAATTAAGGGGTTAGTTCACTAAATTAATTAAAGGATTAGTAAGGCTTTTAAGGGTTATTAAATTACTAGATAATCAATTTTCCCCCTACCATTTATCATGCATTTTCGGCCACACCCCTAGAAGAACAAACTAGGACTTGCCAACTCACCTTTGACCCATTCTTGGTTGATTAGCATGCTAATTCTTTTAGCTATTTTTCCACCTTAATTAATTAATACTAGACCACTATCCTAACCCTTGTTTGGCATGATAAAATCGGCCACTATAGTCTAGAACCACCCAAGAGATCATTTGATAGCAATTCAAAATTCAAAATTCAAATGCATGAAGACTTGGTCTTGATATGATCCTATTTTTGTGCACCCTTCTCCTCACCTTCATAACCATCACTCCCCCCTCCACCTCCACCGAAAATAAGACCCCTTTTCAGTAGAAAAAACGTGAATAACAGCTAGGGAGAAAGGGAGAAAAATCGAGAGCCAAGAAAGGTAGAGAAGCAAGCCACTCCGTCTCCTCCGCGCCGTCTCGTCTCTTCTTTTCGTTTTCTTTCGAAACGAAACCAGGCATGTCTAGATTTCTTTCAAACCTCAATCAAGTCATATTATCATTTATTTTTCAGTACATGATCATGTTTTAGCAAGTAAAAATCGAGATCCATGTCAAAATATTTTGGAGCACACATGCAGAATTTTCGACTTCCATTGACAAGCTTCACGTTTTTCTGAGTTTTGATGGTTTCAGGTATTGGATCGACTCCAGGCTCCCAAGTCGGCTTGTATACATGTAGTAGGATGCATTAGGACCATGTTGGTCCATTCAAACAAGCCCCATACTTGCTGGAAAACCGAAATGACAGCAAGTTCCCCATAAGTGCAGAAATGTGATTCGAAATTTCAGTTTTGTGTCAAGGGTTGTGGATCTGATCTTGGCTGCCCCAAGGGCCTTTAGCCATGGTTGGATCACTTCCCTAGCATTTCTAAGACGTGACGAAGTCGCCCTTTTGGTGGCTTGGTCCATGGCTCATCGGTTTTTAAATAATCAACAAGAACAGCCCCTTTCCCCATTCGGCCCTTCCATTTTTCAGCATATGGTTCGTTTCTTTTGTGGCTTGGTGTGGATCTTGGTTGGCCTATGGCCCTTAGCCACGGTTCATATCATGCTCCTAGATGTCTAGATCGTGCCATGGTCAATCAAATGGCCACTGGAACGACGCAAGACATCGATCATAGCATAAACACTACACACGAACGCATGAGGGCCCTCGGTGAGAACTTTCGGGTGGTTGCTGGAATGAGGCGAATTGTGGCTGGCCTAGGGCCCTTAGCCATGGTTCAAATCATTCCTTGGGACGTTGTGGAGAGGCTTTGGTCGGTGGTTCAAGCCCCAATGGCCAAAAGTCTCGCAAACGACGCGATGCAAGCTAGGTCGCAGCTGCTGGAAATTACAGCAAGTTGCTGTGTCGGTTCAGAGGCTCGTTCGAGTTCTTGGTTGGCTTTTAGCCCATGGCCTTGGACTGGACAGTGCCTCATTGAGTTAGGAAGGTCATGTTTTCGACCGTTTGTCATTTGGATCATTTTTGAGGTCGTACGAGAATTTACGGTGCAATGTGCCAAATTGACTCTCGAAAGAGCGTTTCGTGTTTTGACCTCCATTTCACCTAGATTTCGACCCTATCATTTTAGGAAAATTATGTTATGATTTTTCAGCGTATTTTAATCATGACTATACGTCGGTTCAGTGTCGGTTCAGGTTGGCTCGGAGTCATGATTAAATGCGAAGTCATTAGGCGTCATAGTCGCATCTTTTGAACGTAAATTGCATAGTTGGTCATGTTTAAGCTATTGCATATTTTTTCATGGCACAGTTAGGTTGCAGCGAGCCTGGGAACGATCCAATCCAATCCAGTTGGTAAAATTACAGGAATTTTCATTACGCCAGTTAATTATTTTACGTGCATTAAATAGAAAATGATTATTTTTGAGATTTATGCGATATGACTTGTGGTTCATTCACTATGTGGGAGTGTTATTTTATACGGTCGCCAGTGACCGATCAGTTCAGTATGGTACCACCCGGTCGCCAGTGACCGGCCAGCTCAGTTCAGTTTCAGCCTCCCCGGTAGCCAGTTACCGATCAGTTCAGCTTAGTGCAGTGGCCACAGGCGTAAAACATAATCTCAACAGAAAATTTTACCAGATATTTCAATACAGGCTCCAAGGAGCAAATATTTTTACAGTGATTTCCAGTTCAGTTATGCACGTATTATAATTGCTCAGTACAGATTATTTTCAGTATGCCTCAGGACAGGATATTTTATCACATGCATATTTTAAATTCAGATTTTTACTCGTTACCTGCGATTTATGCATGCTGAGTCTTTAGGCTCACTAGACTTGATTGTTGTAGGTACTGATGAGGCCAGGGCCGAGGGCGGGGACCAGTGAGCCAGCTTGGGTCGGCAGTAGTGGCACCCGAGGACCTCAGAGCAGCAGTTGTTATTTTCTTCGCAAACAATTTTTATCAGTTGTTGGATATTTTTAAATCGTTGTTGTTGGCAAAACTTTGATTTTCTTCCGCTGCAATATTTTGAAATATTGAACTTGATTCACCAGTGATTTTATGAATGAGGCCATTTAAGTTCTTTTAAAAAGAAAATTTTTAATTTTCCGCAAATTTTCAAGAAAGGAGTTCGAGGGCCTTCACAAAAATTGTAGGAATTATTCTACCATGAAGGGTTATGGAAAGATATCAAAAATGGAGAGTTGACAAACATATCAAATCTTATAAGGGGGTGGCCGATTCCTAGAACAAAAATGGAGGGAAATATTGCTTAATTATTGTATTTTAAATCTTTAAAGTATCTATCCATTAAATATTTTAGTGAATCAATAAATTAATTATTGAACCTAAAGGAATTTATTTACTACTTACCTCAAATTACTTAAATAAATCCTTTAAACATTCTTTTACATTAAATTAACTTAATATTTATCTTAAATAAATTCTTGGAACATTTTGTTAATATTAAATTTTATCTCACTACTCCAACTCCAGTCCGGCCTCATTTATTTAACTGAAAAGATAGCAACTAAACTACTGCATAAAATAGTTAAATTTAAAGAAAAGAATTTAAATCATCATGCACAAAATCATTTTAATTTAAATAATAGTAATTATGCATAGCTTATACGTAGTCTGTTTTACGGGTTCTACACAAAACCAGTAGATCGCGTTAGTAAAACCAGAAGATAGTACTGTAATTGTGGTTCTACACAAAACAAGTGTTGTACTGTAATATCCAAAGTCTTTTAGTGATACCTTCTAGAAACAGAAGAAGGGGAGACGTAGAAGATTTCATCTTCGAACTTCCAGAAACAATCACTGTTCTACTGCTTACTGTTTTATTGTGTTTCACCGTACTCCATCGCATCGTTTCCTCACTTATTATTGTGATTTACTGGACTTACTCTTGAACAAAATAAGCTATAATCTCTTACAGGATTCTAGCACCATTTGCAAAATTAACCAACAAAGGAAAGAGTTTCATCACCCCCCTCTAAACTCTATATCAATCCCCAACAAGTGGTATCAGAGCAGATTTTTCTTGTTCTATATTTACAACAGATATGGCACACTTCAGCAAGGTTCCCATGTTCTCAAAAGAAGACTTTGATGAGTGGAAGATACGGATGCGAGCTCATCTTGCAGCTCAAGATGATGACATGTGGTTTGTCATCACAGATGGTCCTTTGAAGATCTTGAAGCCTAACACTTCTGTTGCTGTCACTGAGAGGGCACCCCAGATGGTTGAGAAGCATAGAAGTGAATTGACTGGCGAAGTTAAAAAGAAAGCCAAAGAAGGATGATCAGAAGAAAAAGGAATACAAGAGGAATGACAAGAAATTCAGAAGAGACCGCAAAGCGATGATTGCTGAAGAAAGAAAATCAAAATGGGCGGATTCTAGTTCTGATCTTCTGACTCAGAAAGTCATTCTAGTGAAAGTGATGCAGAAAAGATCAAATGTCTCATGGCAGATATTGAACCAACCTCGACATCTAGAGAGGTACTTGAATTTGACTATGACGAATTTACACGAACTGATTTGATTAAAGCACTGCATGACATGGTGGAAGAGTACTCGAGACTTTCTCAGTCATTTGAGGAAGTTAAGATTAAAAATCAAAAATTTAAGGATCAAGTCAGTAAGTTTGCTTTCTTGCAAGAGAATAGCTGCAATGATTTAAAAGTTGAGATGAGTAAGTTAAGAACTGAGAATGACAGGGTTAATGCAGATTTCCAGACGATGAAGTCTGATAATCAGAAGTTATCTATTCTGGTAAGTGCATGGAACAAGTCTTCTGTTTCTTTAGAGAAGATGCAAGAATTGCGGAAGCAATCCGGTGACAAAAGTGGTCTCGGATTCAGCAATAGTGAAAGTACTTCCGAAACGAGTACTAAGCCAGAACTGGATACAAGCAAAGGGAAATACATTCATTTTGTTAAATCAAGTGTGGTATATGAACCATTAGTACCAACTGTTCGAGTTGAAAGGACTGTAGATTAGACGAACAGAAGTTCACCAGAGTTCTGGATCCAGTAGAGGATTTAACTCAAGAGGACAACCCTCTATGAAGGTTAAAAACTATCAGTACTATAATTCTAGGCCTGTTCAAAAGAAATACAGGCCAGACAACAAAAACAGATGGGAAGAACAACATTCTAAGATGCATTCTGTTAGAAATAGCAGACCTTCTGTTGCACACACCTCTTTGGATACCCGAAGTACAAGGTCACCTAGAATTGTACAAATGTGGGTTCCTAAAGGACTCATAAGGATTAGACCCAAATAGATTGGGTACCAGATACTAAAATTTGTTTTTACAGGAACAGGAGAGGAAAGCCAAAATCAGCAGCTCCACATGGTATCTAGACAGTGGATCCAGAAACATGACTGGACAGAAGAATCTACTATCAGAAGTAATGAGTTGTACTGGACCAAAGATAACCATTGGGGGTAAAACCGTGGGTATGCGTAAGATTATTCATGGTAACATTACTATTAATGATGTAGTCTTAGTTGAAAATCTTTGTTACAACTTGATTAGCATTAGCCAATTGTGTGATAATGGTTACTCTATAGCCTTTCAGAAGCACTCATGCACAGTTAAAAATGATGATGAATCTACTGTATTAACTGGAAAAAGAGAAGGCAACACATTCAAAGTTTCATGGAATAAAGATCATATTAATGTTCTTACATGTTTAGTTGCCTCTCTTAGTGATAAACATTGGCTATGGCACAAGAGATTGAATCATCTGAATTTCAAGTCAATCAATAATCTCAAGAAGCTGAACATAGTTGATGGTTTACCTGATATAAATTTCTTTAAGAATCATGTATGTTTTGCATGTCAACTTGGTAAACAAGTCAGATCTAGCTTCAAGAATAAAGGTAGTAAATCAACTTCAAGGTGTATGGAATTATTGCATATGGACTTATTTGGTCCAATCCCTATCATGAGATTAGGGGGGATGAAGTATACAATTGTTGTTGTTGATGACTTTTCTAGATTTACTTGGGTAATATTTCTTGCTGGAAAAGATAAAACCATTTGCCTCCTGATCAAGCTTCTGAAAAGGATTCAAAATGAAAAATCAGTATCTGTCATTAATATTAGAAGTGATCGGGGCACTGAATTTACTAACAAAATTCTTGAGTTAAATTTAGATGAACAGGGAATTCATCATGAATTTTCAGCTGCCAAAACGCCTCAACAGATTTGAGTAGCTGAAAGGAGAAACAGAACTCTTAAAGAAGCTTCTAGAACAATGCTAGCAGATGCAGACATCTCTCAGCGCTTCTGGTCGGAAGTAATCAGCACAGCATGCTACACATAGAACAGAACAATGATCAACAAAAGGCATAATCAGACTCCGTATGAGATATGCAAAAGGAGCAAGCCTAATGTATCTTATTTTCATGTATTTGGTTGCAGATGTTTTGTTCACAATAACGGTAAAAATTATCTGTCTGCATTTGATTCAAAATCAGATGCTGAACTCTTCCTTGGTTATTCAGCAGTGAGCAAAGCATTCAGAATTTTCTATAATAGAACTCTTAATGTTGAAGAATCTATTCATGTTGTTTTTTATGAAGATAGCCGTGCTCTTGAAATTTCTAACGTGTCAAATCTAAGTAACAGTTTAGACATGATTCATCTGGAACTGGATAGTGAAAATGATGCAGAACCGAGTGTTAAAGATGCTCAAAATCCAGAACCAGACATTCCTTTAGTAGAACCATCTACACAGGCACCAGATATACCAGAACCAGCAGCTAACATTCCAGAACCTGCTAATGGTTTAGATGAGCAGGATCTGAATCCATCAAACCAGGAAGAAATTTCTTTAAACCCTTTTGTCAGGAAAAAATCTCATCCTCCATCTTTGGTTATTAGTAATCCAGCAGCTCCATTAAGAACCAGAAGGCAAATGATTAATGAATATATGCATGCTGCTTTTATTTCTCAGGATGAACCAAATAAAATTGAAGAAGCTCTTCTGGATCCTAGTTGGATCGAAGCTATGCAAGAAGAGCTGAATCAATTTAAAAGAAATGAAGTTTGGTTTCTTGTACTTAGACCATCTCATCAAGCTGTTATTGGAAACCGGTGGGTGTTTAGAAACAAACTAAATGAAGAAGGCACCGTATTCAGAAATAAAGCAAGACTGGTGGCTCAAGGTTTCAGACAAGAAGAAGGAACAGACTATGAGGAAACCTATGCACCAGTAGCAAGGCTTGAAGCTATCAAAATATTCTTAGCCTTTACTGCTTTCAAAAATTTTAAAGTTTATCAGATGGACGTAAAAAATGCTTCCTAAATGGTCTATTGCAAGAAGAGGTTTACGTTGAACAACCTCCAGGTTTTATCGATCATTTCTTACCGAATCATGTATTTAAATTACACAAAGCTCTGTATAGTTTAAAACAGGCACCTCGAGCTTGGTATGACATGCTCTCACAATTTCTAATCAATCATGATTTTACAATGGGCACAGTAGACAAGACTTTGTTCACTTTAGTTAAGAATAAGCACATTCTATTAGTACATATTTATGTTGATGACATTATCCTTGGGTCAACTAACCCCAAACTATGTGAAAAGTTTTCTAAATTGATGCATGATCAATTTGAAATGAGCATGATGGGAGAATTAACATTCTTTCTAGGACTGCAGATCAAAAAACTTGACAATGGAATTTTCATAAATCAGGCTAAGTATACTAAGGAAGTACTGAAAAAGTTTGGCATGGAAGCATGCTCTGCTGCTTCCACTCCAATGAGCTCATCTACTAAACTTGATAAGGATGAAAATGGATTTCAGTAGAGGTAACTCAGTATCGTGGTCTTATTGGTTCACTGTTATATCTTACTGCCAGTAGACTTGATATTATGTTTGCTGTTTGTATTTGTGCAAGATTTCAATCTAACCCTAAGTAGTCACATTACATTGCTGCTAAGCACATACTGAAATATTTGAAGGGCACTCAAAATGTCGGATTATGGTATCCTAATGATTCATCTTTCAATCATATTGGATATTCACATGCTGATTATGCAGGTTGCATATTGGATAGAAAAAGCACAAGTAGTTTTTGTCAATATCTTGGTGATAGGCTAATCTCCTGGTTTTGTAAAAAGCAGACTTCCATAGCTACGTCTGCTGCAGAAGCAGAATACCTTGCTGCTGCTCTCATATACTGTGGATGCAACAACAACTTAAAGACTATGGAGTTAAAGCTTCTGAATCACCTATCTTCTGTGACAATACCAGTGCTATAGCAATCACGCAAAATCCAGCACTTCATTCCAGAACAAACACATAGATATCAGACATCATTTCATTAGAGATCATGTGCAGAAGAAGGACATTCGTCTGGAACCCATTTCTACTGATCAACAAGCAGCAGACATCTTTACAAAGCCTCTGTCTGAGAATAAGTTTTCTTATTTTCGTACTTATATAAAGTCTCGGGGAAGCTAAAGAGACGTCCAACTGTTCACATTATGCACGAATATCAAGAGTCATCTATCATTCCCTCATATCTCGTATCTTCGTATTTATTAGTTGCATTAATTAAGGGGGAACATTATTTTATTCTGACTTTTCCTTTTTCGTGCTTTATCAGAAGCAGAAGAAGGTTTGTCTTTTCGATAAAACAATGCGTCTACTGGTTTTTATCAAGATGCTGAAAATATTTCAGTACTTCATAACTTCCAGCAGATATTATCATAAGACGACAAAACCTCTTCTGATTTTTTTTAGTAATCGCTTGGACAGGCCGCCTATTTTTATATATTTTAAAAAATTTGGCGTATCTGACACTCTCTGCCTAACTTTTCAAAAACTCAACCGCAAACATACTGAAACGTGTCCTTATGTTTCACTGACGGCCGTACATTTTTGAATATTAACCGCCTCTTCCATCTCATTTAACTTTTACGTTTCCATACTTTTGCTTATTAGCTACTGATTTCTCTTGCACTAATCTCTTTTACAGAATCTACTTCGAACTTATTCTATTTGCAGAAATGGCTGGAGCATACACACTCAATGCCTATCAAGTTAACTTTGCATCAGTCCTGACAATCAAGGACGATAATATTGTTAGGATGTTTCAAGCCATCGAAAAATCTGGTCTCAGAAAGTTTTGGAAATTGTGGGGACCCGAACGCTAATTCATTCCTTAATCGTCTTTAGGAATAATTCAAACAATTATAATAAACAGGGTCTAAATTTTTTTTTAAGATACAAGCGGAAACGTAATGTAATTCAATTCAAATTACATATTAAACATAAACATACAAATCTTGTATTGGCTACAAGAATTCAACTAGGTTCAACTATATGACAGTGCTGAATCCTAAGTTTCCTCAGAGCCCGGATCTCCACGCTATCTAGTCCAGCCTCGTTCTTTTCTTGACCCTGATCCTATCCCACCTGTTGCCATGCACACATACAAACAAGACAACAGCCGGATAACTCGGGTGAGAATTACATTCTCAGTATAAATCATGTATACGTGCAATCATAAAAATAATATAAAAGCATATAACAGATATTTCTAACATGTATTCAAATCAGAATATAAATCCATATCAAGAATAAATCCTATTCTAAACATGTACCATCATCAGGAACATAATTCATCATGTACCATATTCAGGAACATAATCAACATAACTTAATATAAACTGTCAATTAGACTCATGACTCCACATTTTAGACTAGACTCACTCCTAGTCTAGGGATCCCGGTTTCCAGATGTGAGTATTCTCATATCGACCAACAGTAATAGAAAAGACTCCAGTTCTATCCACGTCGATATGATATCGATCACCAGTAATAGAAGAAGCTCAGATTCTATCCACATCGGTATAGTATCGATCACCAGTAATAGAAGGAACTCCGATTCTATCCACATCGATATGATATCGATCATCAGTAATAGAAGAAGTTATGATTCTATCCACATCGATATGGTACCGATCACCAGTAATAGAAGAAACTACAATTCTATCCACATCGATAGCCAAACATCCGGTGACAGACTTTGGCACTATCGCGAATACACTATTTTGTGACATCGTGCAATGTGCCCGTGGCGATCCCGCCACTATCAGGCACTTCTGTCCCAAGAGTACTCGTCTAATACCTGCTATCTATAAATCAAGAGAACAAGTACATCAATCAAATCAATGCAAATATCAATGCAATAAAGTAAAGTATGTGATTTAGGGAAACTCGAGCCAAACCTCTCTCGAGTTGTGCAATTCCAACTCAACATTAATTTATACCTTTATCTTCTCGGTCTGACGAAGTCGAAGTATCGAAATCAAGTCTGTCCATATCAAATCTGATAATGACAATCGAATTGTCAGGTGATTTCTTAATTGCTTGCAAGTGCACAACGTCAAGTTGTAATAAAATGTATTCTCGAGTACAAGTGTCGATCCCATGAGGAGTACGTATTTAAATGTATATTAATGCTTGCAATTAAAATAGTCTCGATTTTATTTAGAAAAATCAATTGACAGATTTGTTTGCACCAATAACTAAATTGAAAATAAATTTAATTATATTATAATACCAAACTTTTTATAACAAATAACTATGAAATAAAAGATCTAGAGGTCCGATTTCACGCAACTATCCACCATGTGTTATTTTGTGTAGCAATATTATAAATGTCCTTATTATACATTAGCCAAGAACTCTAAATTATCTACTCCCTCTCCCGAGTGCTAAGTAGATACTAATTATCTAACAAAGGATTGTAACGTCCCCGTCAACAATCTATAATTAAATAACACAATAAGCAACAACTTCTTTTAATGGCTTCAATAGCAATATATGTCCTCCCGAACTATATAAATACCATCGATGTATTTTTCCCTTTCTTGTTTATAAATTTCCTTTTTCAAGTGATAAATTATAAACATAAGAATCATTCAAGATATTGCCAATAAAATGAAAGCATTAAGATCGGAAAAATACAAATGAACAATAAGGAAAACTTATATAGCATAATTCATAAATCCCAACACATGGTGTCTAGTTTTGTTCCATCATTCCTCTAGAAATAAGAATTAGTTCATAATAAAAATAACATAACAACACATGAGTCTTAAACAAGACATATCAAATAAAAATAAAGAAAGAAGAACTTAGAACAAGAGATTTGGAGTGCAATGAAATTTCTGTCCAGAAATGTGCAATAGATTTCCAAGGATGATGAACTTGAACTTCAATCCTTTCTTTGTAGTCTCCTCTCCTTTCCTTTGCTCCCCAATACCATAGATGGTGAATAATAGAAGCCTTTTATAGTCCAGACAAACTTCCCCCTGCAGCACACCATTTTCCTCTTCTTTTATTCGAAGTCCACAAAGTTACAGATTTTTCGGACTCTGTTTTGCGAAGGACCGCGGGTGCGGTGAAAGAAGGACCGCGGGTGCGGTGTTGTTTCAGAGAAACTTTCAGTCTCGAAATTCAGTGACCGCGGGTACGTTCATGCTTCGGCAGGATTTTTTTATTTCTATGTTCAGGGACCACGGGTGCGGTCCGTATGATACCGCGAGTGCGGTCATACTTCGGCCATTTTATCTTTTGCACTACTCCAATTCAACAATTTGCTACTCAAAATTCTATTCTAAGCTTCCAAACTACAACAACAAAAACAACAACAAATCACATAAAACCTGCTCAAGAATAACAAAATTTCAAGTTAAAAACAAGTAATAAAAGTACAATAAATTGCACTTATCAAGTTCCCCCAAACTTAAGATTTTGCTAGTCCCGAGCAAAACAAAACAATACAAACAAACAAGTCATGAAATATTTTAAAGAACTTGGCCTCAAGATATTTTAACTAACTCTTCATGCATTCACAATTCAAATCAATCCAACCAATTGTTCATCCGGATAAAATCATGCAATCGGTTAATTTTCTTAACTTCTAATCTCTTCAACTCATGTTTCAAAACATTCTCAATCAATTTCAATTTTACAAACACAAATCAAGAGGTCTTTTCCGGTAAAAATTTGGTTCAAAGCAATATTCATTCAAGAAAGGGATACCCAATAAATATTTGATGCAATGAGGTGTGTGTAAAATTGATAAAGATTCTTACTCAATGAAAGTGTTTATCGATTGTCCTTAAGCTAGATCCTCCCAATCACTCTCCACTAGTATATTGAACAACTATGACTAGGTTAATAGGATTTTCAATGGTTATAATGTTAGGCCTTGGCTCATGGCTAAAAATAAAGATTAGGAGTTCAAATAAAGGAGTAAGTTGAATTTTATTTCTTTTGCAAACTCCACTTTTTCTTTTATCTCCAATTTTTTTATTTATTTCATCTCTTTTTCTCCCCTTTTTCTCCAACTTCATCAATGTAACATCATTCATTTTTCTTTTCTTTTGTAGGAGAATTTTCATTTCTTTGATCCTTTGAATTCTTACTCCCTTGAGAAGGTAGGAAATTAATGTTTAAGATATTCAACGGGATAGTAAATGTGGGATATTTGAAAGAACATCGAATGTGGGTCTTTTACACATGTTAACGTGTGCCATTCGAATTCATTTAAGCTCAAAGAGGTGACAAATGATAAATTCTTTTTATTTGGTAGCTTGAAAGGCTTAATCGATCCAAAAATCACCTAAATCATTCCTAAATCATAATTTGTCCGTATTTCGCCTTGAGTGATGTTTGGATAGTTCTAGACAAAATCTCAATTCACCAACACAAAGTAGAATCTAATCATCGTGAAAATGGTGTCTCAATGCATCTCAAAAGAAAAGTGCTTGGCTTCCAAGAAATTTCAAGAACACAATTTTTTTTTTCATATAGGCCCAAGAGGGCTACAAATGAATATTTATGAACAATATAAATAGGCCCAAATAAAATCAAAGATTGCCTCAATCATATGTGTGTTTGCAAAAATTTATTTCGATAAATGAAAATCAAAGAGTTGTAAAGAAATTATAAGTCTCAAACTTACCAAATCTCATGATTGTTCTCTAAATTTTTCAAATTGATCGATTAACATGAATGTAATACATGATTTTTCTTCTTAATGTAACATTTTTCCTTTCTCATCATTGGCCATTTAAATAAAAATTTTCATGACTAAAAACACAAAAGCAAACAACTACAAAAATAAATAAACACAAAATAAATAAATAACACACAAAAGAAAATAAACACACAAGCAAACATAAAATAAATCAAATCTCCCCCAAACTAAAACATGCACATCGTCCTCGATATAAATAAGCATGAAAATTAGGAGAATACACAAACTTCGGGCGACGACCGTCTGTGGTCATCGCCATCCTCATCATCTTCTTCATCTTGTGGTGGTTGGAACTCCGGCGGGTGGTGAATGGGTGGCCACTGTGGAGGAGGTGGGAATGGATTGCCAGAGGTTGAAGCCGATGGAAATCGCTGAGCTAAGACAGATGTAAAATCCATCATATATCCCATAAATATGTCGGTCCTAAACCGAAATGCATCCATTTCTTGGGGGTGTTGTTGCATATCTTCTTCCAACTGGGTCAACCTATCTCTCCTATTTCGTTGTTGCGGTTGTGGTTGTGGTTCTTGAGCTTGAGCCTGAGCACGTCTCTCTGCAGCTCTTCTGTTAAATTCCCTTTCTGCTTGACGTGCCGCAGCATGTTCACCTCTAACTACCCTATGTGGTTGAACTACCACAATGGGGTTTTTAGGCTTCAACAATTCTTCATTTACTGCCCAAGTCACTCCCGCATTTTGGCATAAATCAGTGATAAGAGAAGGGTGGAGGAGTCCACTAGGAGAGTTACCTCTTGCATATTCAAGCATCGAATTCTGAAGCAATTGACCTAAATCAATTGTCTTCCCCGTCATAATGCAAAAAGTAAGAATTGCCCTCTCCTTGATGACTGTGGTGGTATGCTCAGTAGGCTTAATCCTAGCAGAAATAAATGAATACCAATCTTTTGCAACACTTTTGAGATCAGACTTAGCTAGGCTAACATGCACATCATCCCTCATTCTCCATTCCGCTCCCTCTATGCAAATTGTTTGAAGAATATTATTATAATTTACATGCTCAGCCCGGTATTCTTCATATTCATCGTGCATTACATGAGGGATACCATATAACGTATTGATCGTATGTGCATCAAAGGCTACCATTTTCCTCGCACCAACACCTTCAACTGATCATGCCTAACCTTGAGGTTAGCATAAAATTCTCTCACCAACGAAATGACAGCATCTTGTGGCTGCCTGCCAAACTCATCCCAGTGCCGAGCAGTAAGCATTAGTCCAATTTCAGTTCGAGGGAAACTAAGATCAAATCCCCTTTCTTTTATAATTCTCTTGCTCAAAATCTTTCCATAGTTCTCCTCCGCTTGTTCGTCCCAAAACCTGTTTGCATCATAATTAACAGATGATGATGCACCCTTAGATTGTTTTTTTCTTGGAGGCATTTTATCGAACACCTTTCAATCACCAACTTCTCCTCAATCCAATTCACAAAATTTAATGATTCTTGCACTCCCCCAAACTTAATACTCACAATATGCACACCTCAACAATATACACAACAATCCAATCAACAATATCCACAATACCAAGAATGTACTTCACTAAACGTAATTTCCTTCCATAGCAAATAACACCTTCAATTTCGAAATTCAACAAATATGCAATGGATTTGCTCACCTTGATTGTGTTGAAATGTTTCTTGAAGAATAAAATCAAAGCTCCATCCTATTTGAAGAAATTTTCGAGCCCCTTTGAAACCATAGGTTTAATGTTGATTTTTGTGGAAAGAAAATTGATATTTGATGGAATGAATGAAGATATTTAGGTTGGAGTGGTAAATTTGTTGAAGAAATAACAAAAATTGAGTGTGAAAAGTTTGTTCTTGAGAAAGGATTTCGAAGGAAGTAGAGAAATTTGAGAGAGGTGTTCTTCGATTATGAAAATTTCTGCCCCATTTTGTTTGTAAAACTATCGACTGCGGGTGCGGTGTGCAAGAGACCGCGGGTGCGGTGTTCCTTCGGGATTTCTTATAATTTTTATGTTCGATGACCGCGGGTGCGGTGTACAAGAGACCGCGGGTGCGGTGTGCTCTTGGCAAATGTTGCATAATTCAATATTAATCGACCGCGGCCGCGGTGCTGGAACAACCGCGGGTGCGGTGTTCTCTCGGGACATGTTGCGCGGGTGCGTTCAAAAATATACCGCAGGTGCGGTATTCTTTCGGGAAAATTTTTTTTCTTCTTCATTTTTTATGCCTGAAAATAAAACAAGTGGAATTCATTAGTTTTGGGAAGATATAAGCACACACTATACTTAAAAAAAAAAATAAACAACCTAAAAATAAGAATACTAGAATAAAAGCAAAACCGAAAACAAAATGCAAAAGAGAAACGAAAATTTGGGTTGCCTCCCAATAAGCGCTTGGTTTAACGTCTTCAGCCCGACTACCATAAGTTTACATCAAGTCGATCCGCCCAAAGGAATGTTGTCAAGTTGCCTTACTTCAGTTCCATAATATGGCTTAACTCGCTGCCCGTTCACCTTGAAGGTCCTCCCATCACTGCATTTTAGCTCAATCGCCCCATGAGGGTACACTGTCTCCACCATAAATGGACCTGACCAACGTGATTTCAACTTACCAGGAAACAACTTCAGACGGGAGTTGAACAAGAGTACTTGTTGTCCTGGTTTGAGCTCCCTTCGTACAATGAGTTTATCGTGCCACTTCTTGGTCTGCTCTTTGTAAATCTTGGCATTTTCATATGCATCATTGCGGAACTCATCCATCTCGCTCAACTGCAGTTTCCTAATGTCACCAGAAGCTTTCAAATCAAAATTTAATTTCTTCACAGCCCAAAATGCTCTATGCTCCAACTCCAACGGCAGATGACATGCTTTCCCAAACACTAGCCTATAGGGAGACATCCCAATAGGCGTCTTGAATGCAGTCCGATAAGCCTATAACGCATCATCCAACTTCATAGCCCAATCTCTCCGATTGGTGTTGACAGTCTTTTCCAGAATTTGCTTAATTTCACGATTAGATATTTCAGCTTGTCCATTCGACTGAGGATGATATGCTAGTGCCACTTTGTGCTTCACATTGTATTTAGCCAATAGTGAGTTGAAAATTTTATTGCAAAAATGCGTACCTTCATCACTTATGATGGCTCTCGGTGTTCCAAACCTGGTGAAGATGTTCTTTTGGACAAACTTAACTACAACACGAGCATCATTAGTATTGGTGGCAATTGCTTCCACCCATTTCGACACATAATCAACAGCTAATAAAATATAAGATTGACCAAAAGAAGGGGGAAAGGGTCCCATGAAATCTATGCCCCATACATCAAAAAGTTCCATTTCCAAAATATTTTTCAGTGGCAATTCGTGACGCCTAGAAATGTTTCCTAACCTTTGGCACCTATCACATGATTTCACTAAGGTATAGCTATCGTTAAACAAAGTAGGCCAGAAAAAACCTGATTGCAATACCTTAGCTGCAGTTCGTGTCGCTCCAAAATGTACACCATATGCAGATGAATGACATAGCTCAAGAATTTGGTGTGCTTCAACACCGTCAACACATCTCCTAATCACTTGGTCAGCACATCTCTTATACACATAATGAAAAGGCCCTAGAACTTCTTGCTTGAAAATTTGCGGAAAATTAAAAATTTTCTTTTTAAAAGAACTTAAATGGCCTCATTCATAAAATCACTAGTGAATCAAGTTCAATATTTCAAAATATTGCAGCGGAAGAAAATAAAGTTTGCCAAAAATCACAATTTAAAAATATCCAACGACTGATAAAATGTTTGCGGAATAAAATAACAACTGCTGCTCTGAAGTCCTCGGGTGCCACTACTGCCGACCCAAGCTGGCTCACTGGTCCCCGCCCTCGGCCCTGGCCTCATCAGTACCTACAACAATCAAGTCTAGTGAGCCTAAAGACTCAGCATGGATATATCGCAGGTAACGAGTAAAAATCTGAATTAAAATATGCATGAGATAACATATCCTGTCCTGAGACATGCTGAAAATAATCTGTACTGAGCAATTATAATACGTGCATAACTGAACTGCTAATCACAGAAAAAAATGTTTGCTCCTTGGAGCCTGTACTTAAATAACTAGTAAAATTTTCTGTTGAGATTATGTTTTACGCCTGTGGACCACTGCACTAAGCTGAACTGATCGGTAACTGGCTACCGGGGAGTCTGAAACTGAACTGAGCTGGCCGGTCACTGGCGACCGGGTGGTACCAAACTGAACTGAGCGGTCACTGGCGACCAAATAAAATAATACTCCCACATAGTGAATGAACCACAAGCCATATCGCATAAATCTCAAAAATAATCATTTTCTATTTAATGCACGTAAAATAATTAACTTGCATAATGAAAATTCCTGTATATGTTACCAATTGGATTGGATTGGATCGTCCCCAGGCTCGCTGCAACCTAACTGTGCTATGAAAAATATGCAATAGCTTAAACATGACCAACTACGCAATTTACGTTCAAAAGATGCGACTATGATGCCTAATGACTTCGTATTTAATCATGACTCCGAGCCAACCTGAACCGACACTAAACCGACGTATAGTCATGATTAAAATACGCTAAAAATCATAAAATAATGCTCCTAAAATGATAGGGTCGAAATCTAGGTGGAATGGAGGCCAAAACACGAAACGCTCTTTCGAGAGTCAATTTGGCACATCGCACCGTAAATTCTCGTACGACCTCAAAAATGATCCAAATCACAAACGGTCAAAAACATGACCTTCCCAACTCAAAGGGGCATTGTCCAGTCCAAGGCCATAGGCTAAAAGCCAACCGAGAACTCGAATGAGTCACCGAATCAACACCGCAACTTGCTGTAAAATTCCAGCAACTGTACAATCGTGTAACTTGTGTTGTTTTCGAGACTACCGGCCATTGGGGCGTGAACCACCAACCAGAGACTCTTACCAACATACCCAAACGTGAAGCATGAAAGTCGACAAAATCTGTGCAGAATTTTCTTTCTTGTTTTGCTGAAAATTTCGGTTTTTGAATTGATAAAATCTGATCATGTACTGAAAAATAATTAATAATATGACTTGATTGAGGTTTGAAAGAGATCTAGACATGCCTGGTTATCGTTTGAAATAGAAACGAGCGAAACCACAACGACGCGGCACGGAGGAGGTGGAGCGCTACTCTTGTTCTTTCTAGTTCTCGATTTTTCTCCCTTTCTCCCTAGCTATTACTCACGTTTTTTCTACTGAAAAGGGGTCTGATTTCTGTGGGCAGGGAGTGTGATGGAGTGGTTATGAGGGGTGAGGAGGATGGTGCAAGATATAAGGATCATATCAAGACCAAGTCTTCATGCATTTGAATTTTGAATTTGAATTGCTATCAAATGATCTCTTGGGTGATTCTAGAGTATAGTGGCCGATTTTATCATGCCAATCAAGGGTTAAGATAGTGGTCTAGTATTAATTAATTAAGGTGGAAAAATAGCTAAAAGAATTATCATGCTAATCAACCAAGAATGGGTCAAAGGTGAGTTGGCAAGTCCTAGTTTGTTCTTCTAGGGGTGTGGCCGAAAATCTACAAATAAATGAAGGGGAAATATTGCTATCTAGTGATAATTAATAACTCTTAAAAGCCTCACTAATCTCTCAAATAATTTATTGAATATAACCCTTAATTAAGTAACTTAAATGAGCTCATTTCTTAATCACCTCAAATAATTAAATTAAATCCTCAACTAACTTAAAAAAATTCCTTAAACTTCTTTTTAACTTAAATGAACTTACTTGCTAGCTAAATTAACTTCTGGAAATATTTCTCAAATCTTAAATTCTATCTCAAAACTCCAACTCCAGTCCGGCCTCAATGAAATAACTGAAATGCTAAAAATCAAGCTACTGAACTGAAATAATAAAATAATTAACTTCAAACAAATGCATTTAAAATAATCATGCAATGAAGTCAACTAAATTTTAAAAATCTAGAATTATGCATGGCTTATACGTCTACTGATTTACGGGTTCTACATGCGAAGTCTGCACAGTTGAAGATAGAGATAAGTACTTTTAGGCAGACTGACTTTGAGCAATTATATGAGGCATGGGAACGGTATAAGGAGTTGTTGAGGAGGTGTCCAAACCATGGTTTTGAAGATTGGGTACAGATTGAATTGTTTTATAATGGTTTGAATGGACAAACAAGAGGCACTGTGGATGCAGCAGCTGGTGGAATGATATTTGCCAAATCACCTGATCAAGCATATGATTTTCTTGAACAGATGACCATTAACAGTTATCAGTGGCCATCTGAAAGGTCAGGAGTAAAGAAGACAGCTGGTATTTATGCCGTGGATCCTATCACTTCACTAACCGCCCAAGTTTCTGCATTGACCACACAACTAGCAGCCATGAATAAAGTTAGCATACCTGACACTGAAGGTCCTTCCGTGGTTGCTGAAGAAACTCATTCTCTTGAAGAAGCCCAATATATCAACAACAGAAACTTTTGTGGATTTGGAGGATATCGAGGTAACCCTCCTCCTAATACTTATCATCCAGGTTTGAGAAATCATGAAAATTTTTCTTATGCAAACAATAAGAATGTGTTGAATCCTCCTCCGGGGTTCAATACATCAAAAGGGGAGGGAAAGCCTTCGTTTGAGGTTTTGGTAGGTACATTTGTGGCTGAATCTGGAAAGAGGATAGCTAGAACTGAGTCTCGGCTTGATAGCATGGAGACTCACATAGGAAACATGGGTGCTACGATGAAATCTTTGGAGACACAAATTGGACAGTTGGCTAATGCTTTGAGAGATCAGAACAGGGGTCAATTTCCGAGTAATACGGAAGTTAATCCAAAAGAGCAGTGCAAGGCAGTCACTTTGAGGAGCGGAAAAGAATTGGAGGTTCAAAGTCCCAAGGAGATGGTGGAAAATGAGAAGTCAGTGGAAGATGTTGAGTTTGAGGTTATAACAGAGAATAAGGTTGAGGACTCTAAGACAAAAGTTGTACAACCTCCTGCATTTAAGCATGCCATTCCATACCCTCAGAGGTTCAAAAAGAAGAGTTTAGATGATCAATTTGCAAAATTCCTCGAGATTTTTAAGAAGATACACATCAATATACCATTTGCTGATGCATTGGAGCAAATGCCCAACTATGCCAAGTTCATTAAAGATGTGATGTCTAAAAAGAGGAAGCTGCAAGAGTTTGAGACAGTGAAGCTTATTGAGGAGTGCAGTGCCATCCTACAAAAGAAATTACCACAAAAATTGAAAGATCCAAGGAGTTTTACTATTCCTTGCTTTATTGGTGGTTCTCATTGTAGTAAAGCTTTATGTGATTTAGGAGCAAGTATTAATTTGATGCCATTTTCTATTTTCAAGAAATTGGAGCTTGGAGAAGTTAAACCAACCACTATCACCCTACAGCTTGCAGACAGAAGTCTTACATATCCAAGAGGGATCGTCGAGGATGTATTGGTAAAAGTGGATAAGTTTATTTTTCCTGCAGACTTTGTGATTCTAGATATGGAAGAGGATAATGATGCTCCATTAATCTTTGGGAGACCGTTCCTTGCAACTGGAAGGGCATTGATAGATGTGCATAAGGGTGAACTCACCTTGAGAGTTTGTGGAGAAGAAGTCATTTTTAATATTTATCATGCCATGAGAGGATCAAATGAGGCAAGTACTTGTAAAAGCATTGATGTTATAGACTCATGTGTATCCTTTGACTGTGCAGGAACTAGGGACCCTTTGGAGAGTTGCTTGGTTGGAGCTGCTGAAGCTGTTAGTGAAGACGACTGGGAAGTGAAAGAGCAACTGGTGGCTCTTGAAGTATTGCATAAAGAAAAAAAAACGGATGTGTTGATTGAGGAGTCGAACGTCAAAGAGAAAATAGAGGTAATATCACCCTCTCCTGATCTGAAGGAATTGCCAAGCCACCTATGTTATGCATTCTTAGGAGAGAAGTCGACATATCCGGTAATCATATCTTCTTCCCTTACTATTGATGAAAAAGATAAATTATTGAGAGTATTGAGGGAATATAAAACTGCATTGGGATGGTCGATTTCTGATATTAGGGGAATTAGCCCCACTATATGCATGCATAAAATTTTAATGGAGGAGTCGTATACTCCTTATGTGGATCATCAGAGGAGATTAAATCCGACAATGAAAGAAGTTGTGAAAAATGAGGTGCTTAAATTGCTGAATGCTGGTGTGATATATGCTATTTCTGATAGTAATTGGGTGTCTCCTGTACAAGTTGTACCGAAAAAGGGTCGAATAACTGTGGTTAAAAATGAACATGATGAATTAATATCTACTCGTACTGTAACTGGTTGGCGAGTTTGTATGGATTATAGAAAATTGAACAATGCCACCCGAAAAGATCATTTTCCATTGCCTTTTATTGATCAAATGCTAGATAGACTTGCTGGTTATTGTCATTATTGCTTCTTAGACGGTTATTCAGGTTATAACCAGATAGCTATAGCACCAGAGGATCAGGAGAAGACTACTTTTACGTGTCCCTATGGTACGTTCGCTTTTAGGAGAATGCCTTTTGGGCTATGCAATGCACCGGCCACTTTTCAGAGGTGTATGATGGCTATATTTGCAGACATGGTGGAGGAAATCATGGAAGTCTTCATGGATGACTTCTCGGTATTTGGCTCTTCATTTGATCATTGTTTACATAACTTATCTCTTGTGTTGCAGAGATGCCAAGAAAAGAACCTAGTTCTTAATTGGGAAAAATGTCACTTTATGGTCCAAGAGGGCATTGTCCTGGGACATAAAGTATCATCTAAGGGATTAGAGGTGGATAGAGCCAAGGTGGTTGCAATTGAAAAACTTCCTCCACCAAAGAACATCAAAGGAATAAGGAGCTTTCTAGGACATGCGGGGTTTTATCGGAGATTCATTAAAGATTTTTCTAAGATCACTAAACCTTTATGTAATTTGCTTGAAAAAGATTCCACATTCATATTTGATGATGATTGTTTGCAGGCTTTTGAGAAAATCAAGAGGGCATTGGTGACAGCACCAATCATGATAGTGCCGGACTGGAAGGAGCCCTTTGAGCTGATGTGTGACGCAAGTGATTATGCCGTTGGTGCAGTATTGGGCCAAAGAAGAGAAAGAATGTTTAGGGCAATCTATTATGCAAGCCGTACTATGGATGCTGCACAGCAAAATTACACCACAACTGAAAAGGAGATGCTTGCTGTAGTATTTGCCTTCGACAAATTCAGGCCATATCTGATCGGCACAAAAGTAATTGTTTTTACTGACCATGCAGCCATTCGCTACCTATTTGCCAAGAAGGATGCGAAACCACGCTTGATAAGGTGGATACTGCTATTACAAGAATTTGACTTCGAGGTCAAAGATAAGAAGGGAAGTGAGAATCAAGTGGCTGACCACTTGTCAAGACTTGAGCTAGAGGATAGGAAAGAAGAAGGAGCAATACAGGAAACATTTCCGGATGAACAACTTTTTGAGGTAAGTTCAATACTCCCTTGGTTTGCTGACATTGCGAATTTTTTGTCTTGTGGTATTCTTTCTCCAGATCTGAACCACCATCAGAAAAAGAAGTTCTTTCATGATATCAAATTTTTCTTCTGGGATGATCCTTATGTGTAGAACGCGTAAATCAGTAGACGTATAAGCCATGCATAATTCTATATTTTTAAAATTTAGTTGACTTCATTGCATGATTATTTTAAATGCATTTGTTTGAAGTTAATTATTTTATTATTTCAGTTCAATAGCTTGATTTTTAGCATTTCAGTTATTTCATTGAGGCCGGACTTGAGTTGGAGTTTTGAGACAGAATTTAAGATTTGAGAAATATTTCCAGAAGTTAATTTAGCTAGCAAGTAAGTTCATTTAAGTTAAAAAGAAGTTTAAGGAATTTTTTTAAGTTAGTTGAGGATTTAATTTAATTATTTGAGGTGATTAAGAAATGAGCTCATTTAAATTACTTAATTAAGGGTTATATTCAATAAATTATTTGAGGGATTAGTGAGGCTTTTAAGAGTTATTAATTATCAACTAGATAGCAATATTTCCCCTTCATTTTATTTGTAGATTTTCGGCCACACCCCTAGAAGAACAAACTAGGACTTGCCAACTCACCTTTGACCCATTCTTGGTTGATTAGCATGCTAATTCTTTTAGCTACTTTTTCACCTTAATTAATTAATACTAGACCACTATCCTAACCCTTGATTGGCATGATAAAATTGGCCACTATACTCTAGAATCACCCAAGAGATCATTTGATAGCAATTCAAATTCAAAATTCAAATGCATGAAGACTTGGTCTTGATATGATCCTTATATCTTGCACCATCCTCCTCACCCCTCATAACCACTCCATCACACTCCTTCCCCACCGAAATCAGACCCCTTTTCAGTAGAAAAAACGTGAGTAATAGCTAGGGAGAAAGGGAGAAAAATCGAGAACTAGAAAGAACAAGAGTAGCACTCCACCTCCTCCGTGCCGCGTCGTTGTGGTTTCGCTCGTTTCTATTTCAAACGATAACCAGACATGTCTAGATCTCTTTCAAACCTCAATCAATTCATATTATTAATTATTTTTCAGTACATGATCAGATTTTATCATTTCAAAAACCGAAATTTTCAGCAAAACAAGAAAGAAAATTCTGCACAGATTTTGTTGACTTTCATGCTTCACGTTTGGGTATGTTCCTTTTGATTTCAGGGATGGATCGTTCCAGGGGCTCAAGGCTACATATAGACATGTACTAGGACATGTTAGGGCCATGATAGATCGTGAGTTTCAGTTCCATACATGCTGGAACGAGCACGTGACAGCAACCTCCCCATTAGTGCAGAATCTTGTTCGAAAAAAAAAAAATTCAGTTTGTTGTCATGGAGGAAGGATCTGATCTTGGCTTCCCCAAGGGCCTATAGCCATGGTTGGATCACTCCCCTAGCAAGTCTTAGACGTGACTAAGTCGCCATTTTGGTGGCTTGGTCCATGGCTCCTCGGTTTTATATAAAAACATCACAACAGCCCCCATGTCCCTTCGGCCCCTTCAAATTTTCAGCATATGTATTTTGGTTTTGGTTGCTTGGTATGGATCTTGGTTGGCCTATGGCCCTTAGCCACGGTTCATACCCATGCCCCTATATGTCTAGATCGTGCCATGGTCAATCAAATGGCCACTGGAACGACGCAAGACATCGATCTAAGCAAAACACTACACACGCATGCACGTTGGTTCTCGGTTGGAGTTTCGGTTGAGTTACGGTGTGATGCGGGTTGTGGCAGGCCTAGGGCCCTTAGCCATGGTTCAAATCACTCCTTGGGATGTTGGTAAGAGTCTCTGGTTGGTGGTTCACGCCCCAATGGCCAGTAGTCTCGAAAACAACACAAGTTACACGATTGTACAGTTGCTGGAATTTTACAGCAAGTTGCGGTGTTGATTCGGTGACTCGTTAGACTTCTCGGTTGACTTTTAGCCTATGGCCTTGGACTGGACAGTGCCCCTTTGAGTTGGGAAGGTCATGTTTTTGACCGTTTGTGATTTGGATCATTTTTGAGGTCGTACAAGAATTTACGGTGCGATGTGCCAAATTGACTCTCGAAAGAGCGTTTCGTGTTTTGGCCTCCATTCCACCTAGATTTCGACCCTATCATTTTAGGAGCATTATTTTATGATTTTTTAGCGTATTTTAATCATGACTATACGTCGGTTCAGTGTCAGTTCAGGTTGGCTCGGAGTCATGATTAAATACGAAGTCATTAGGCATCATAGTCGCATCTTTTGAACGTAAATTGCGTAGTTGGTCATGTTTAGCTATTGCATATTTTTCATAGCACAGTTAGGTTGCAGCGAGCCTGGGGACGATCCAATCCAATCCAATTGGTAACATATACAGGAATTTTCATTATGCCAGTTAATTATTTTACGTGCATTAAATAGAAAATGATTATTTTTGAGATTTATGCGATATGGCTTGTGGTTCATTCACTATGTGGGAGTATTATTTTATACGGTCGCCAGTGACCGCTCAGTTCAGTTTGGTACCACCCTGTCGCCAGTGACCGGCCAGCTCAGTTCAGTTTCAGACTCCTCGATAGCCAGTTACCGATCAGTTCAGCTTAGTGCAGTGGCCACAGGCGTAAAACATAATCTCAACAGAAAATTTTACTAGTTATTTAAGTACAGGCTCCAAGGAGCAAACATTTTTTTCTGTGATTAGCAGTTCAGTTATGCACGTATTATAATTGCTCAGTACAGATTATTTTCAGCATGCCTCAGGACAGGATATGTTATCTCATGCATATTTTAATTCAGATTTTTACTCGTTACCTGCGATATATGCATGCTGAGTCTTTAGGCTCACTAGACTTGATTGTTGTAGGTACTGATGAGGCCAGGGCCGAGGGCGGGGACCAGTGAGCCAGCTTGGGTCGGCAGTAGTGGCACCCGAGGACCTCAGAGCAGCAGTTGTTATTTTATTCCGCAAACATTTTATCAGTCGTTGGATATTTTTAAATTGTGATTTTTGGCAAACTTTATTTTCTTCCGCTGCAATATTTTGAAATATTGAACTTGATTCACCAGTGATTTTATGAATGAGGCCATTTAAGTTTTTTTAAAAAGAAATTTTTTAATTTTCCGCAAATTTTCAAGCAAGAAGTTCTAGGGCCTTTGCAATTGGTATCAGAGCGGTGGTTCTCTATAGGGTTACACTACTACTGACCACGAGAAGCTCACGAAGCCACGCCTTCGGTCTGTAAGTTTTACAGTTCACCATTTTATTTATAGCATGAATTATTTTGATAGCATGCTTCCATGAAATAATTTCAACGAGATTTTCAGTATTTCAGTGTTCATTCAAAATAAATTATGGAATTATGCATGTTAGTTACGTATGGGTTATGTTGGAACAGTATGCCCCCTAGACGTATTCTAGAGCGCAATAGAGAGGAGGAGCCTCGCCGAGAGGACAGAGAGGAGCATAGACAGGAGGGAGACCTACCACCTCCTCCACCGCCCCCACCGGACATGAGTGCCCAGATGCTAGCTGGGATGACACAGTTCTTCGCACAGTTTGCGGGGAACAATGCGGTGGTGACTAGGCCGACAGGGCCAGAGGCCGTTTACGAGCGATTCATGAAGATGCGTCCAAAGGAGTTTTCTGGGACGTCTGACCCCATGATTGCCGAGGGATGGATCAAATCCCTCGAGGTTATCTTCGAGTTTATGGAGCTGGGAGACGCAGACCGAGTCCGATGTGCCACCTATCTGTTCACTGGAGATGCCCGATTATGGTGGGAAGGAGCAGCGGTAGCCCTGAACTTGGCTACACTTACTCGGATACGCTTCACGGAGGTTTTCTACTCCAAATATTTTGCCGAGAAAGTGCGCACCAGGTTGACCACTGAGTTCATGAGCCTGAGACAGGGAGATATGATGGTTACGGAGTTCATCCGTAAGTTCGAGAGGGGCTGTCATTTTGTGCCCCTGATCGCGAATGATGCCAAAGCCAAGTTGATGCATTTCCTGGTGGGTCTACGGCCGATCTTGCGCCGGGATGTTAGGGTGTCTGACCCTGCTACTTATGAGATTGCTGTCTCCAAGGCCCTAGCAGCAGAGCAGGATCTGCGGGATATCGAGAGGGATCGCCAGGGCAAGCGCCCAGTTCAGGTACCACACCGCCCTCCTCCTCATCAGCATCAGCAGCATAACAAGAGGCCATTTCATGGGCCGCCTAAAATTAAAGGCCAACAGCAGCAGCAACAGCAGGGGCGCCCAGCCCCGAGGACTTTTGAGCACCCAGTCTGCCCCAGGTGCTCACGCCACAATCCTGGAGCATGTAAGTCTGGCTCAGGAAAGTGTTTTAAGTGTGGCAGCCCAGACCACATGTTGCTGCAGTGCCCTCAGAGAAATCTGCCTACTCAAGGCAGAGTTTTTGCTCTCCATGCAGCGGAAATTAACCCGGAGACTATGTTGTTGACAGGTACCTTTAAACTTTAAGTTATTATTTGAATTTCGTGTTTTGGGAATAAGGATTAAGATTGAACTTAGAACTGTGATAGGATTGCATGTCTATAAGTTAAGTTCTTGTAGCTACTGGATTCAACTTAGAGCTCCGCTCTTTCAGGGAGAATTTTTATATCTGGTTCCGCTACCAAGGCCTTGATAGATTCAGGGGCCACTCACTCGTTTATTTCGGAGGTCTTTGCAAACTTTCTCAAGATCAAGACCATTGGGCTAGACATAGCCTTTTCAGTAATGTTGCCGTCAGGCGAGGAGATGGCAGCCACCAATGTTATCCGAGATATAGACCTTGAGCTGCACGGTAATCTTGTTTATGCGGATCTGATTGTGCTACCGATGCCGGAATTTGACATCATCCTAGGGATGGACTGGCTATTGAGGAACAGAGTGTTCATAGACTTCCAGCGGAGATCTGTTCTTGTCCGACCGCCTGGAATGGAGCAGTTCTTATTTGAGCCGGACAGGTACTTTCCTTTACCGCGCATTATTCCTTATGTTCAGGCCAGGAAGCTCATGCATAGAGGGTGTCGGGCATTTCTAGCGACCTTTTTATCTGTCCCCGAGGAACCCAGCCAGTCAGCCTCAGATGTTCCGATTGTCAGAGATTTCTTAGACGTTTTTCCCGAAGATGTCTCTGGTATGCCACCCGAGAGAGAGGTGGAGTTTTCCATTGAGCTTATGCCAGGTACGGCTCCGATATCCAAAGCGCCGTACCGACTAGCACCGACAGAGATGGCAGAGCTTAAGAAGAATATTCAGGAACTTCTCGACAAGGAGTTCATTCGCCCGAGCTTTTCACCATGGGGCGCGCCGGTCTTATTTGTGAAAAAGAAGGATGGCTCGATGAGGCTTTGCATTGACTATCGGGAGTTGAACAGGGTTACAGTGAAGAATAAATACCCACTTCCGAGGATTGAGGATCTGTTTGACCAGTTGCAGGGAGCTTCGATTTTCTCCAAGATTGATCTGCGCTCTGGTTATCACCAGTTGAGGGTGAGAGATGCTGATGTTTCCAAGACTGCTTTTAGGACTCGTTATGGCCACTACGAGTTCCTTGTGATGCCGTTCGGACTGACGAATGCGCCAGCGATCTTCATGGATCTCATGAATCGCGTATTCCAGCCGTATCTGGACCAGTTTGTGATAGTGTTCATAGATGACATTCTCGTCTACTCCAAGAGTCGGGAGGAGCACAGCAGACATCTGACCACAGTGTTGCAGACATTGCAGAAGCACAAATTATTCGCAAAGTTCAGTAAATGCGAATTCTGGTTAGAGAAGGTGACGTTCTTAGGCCACATTGTTTCTAGCAGTGGTATTGAGGTAGACCCAGCAAAAGTTGCAGCAGTCAGAGATTGGGTTGTGCCTCAGAATGCATCAGAGATCCGCAGTTTTCTTGGGTTGGCAGGATATTACAGGAAGTTCATTCAGGGATTCTCATCCATTGCCGTTCCACTCACAGCACTGACCAAGAAAAGTGTGAAATTTGTGTGGAGCGAAGAGTGTCAGAAGAGCTTCGATACTTTGAAGCAAGCTCTTATCTCAGCACCCGTTTTGGCTGTACCGTCAGGATCTGGTGAGTTTGTCCTATATACCGATGCTTCCAAGCTTGGTTTAGGTGCAGTTTTGATGCACCATGGGAGAGTGATAGCGTATGCTTCTCGACAGCTGAAAATCCATGAGAAGAATTACCCTACCCATGATCTGGAGTTAGCGGCCGTAGTTTTTGCTTTGAAGATTTGGAGGCACTATCTGTATGGAGAGAAGTGTCAGATCTTTACCGACCATAAGAGCCTCAAGTATTTCTTTACGCAGAAGGAGCTGAACATGCATCAGACGCGTTGGTTGGAGCTTGTGAAAGACTACGATTGTGACATTAGCTACCACCCGGGTAAAGCTAATGTAGTTGCGGATGCTTTGAGCAGAAAAGTCGCAGTGATGGCTCATTTGACGATGCAGAAACCTCTTCAGATTGAGATGCAGAGGTTTGATCTTGAGACTTATCCTCGAGGTAGAGTTCCTCGTTTATCTACCTTGACTATCCAGTCCTCTCTTATTGACCGTATTCGTAGTGGTCAGGCAGCAGATGAGCAGTTAGCACAGTGGAAGAAGAGAGATGAAGCCAAGGGCAGTGTCTTGTATACAGTCAGCGACGGTATTGTGAGATACCGAGATAGGATATGGGTTCCTAGCAGTGATTCTATCTGAGCAGACATCTTATCAGAGGCCCATACGTCCCCGTACTCCATTCACCCTGGGAGTACGAAGATGTACAAAGATCTGCAGGTATTGTATTGGTGGCCAGGGATGAAGAAAGACATCAGGCGTTTTGTATCCGAGTGCCTGACTTGCCAGTTAGTGAAGGCCGAGCATCAGAGACCAGCAGGTTTGCTCAAGCCTCTTCCTATTCCCGAGTGGAAGTGGGAGAACATTACCATGGATTTTGTGACCGGTTTGCCGAAGTCAGCCAGAGGATCGAATGCCATCTGGGTGATTGTAGATCGTCTTACCAAATCAGCGCACTTCTTGCCTATTAAGACGACTTTCACCATGGTTCAGTATGCAAAGCTGTATAACCGGGAGATAGTTCGACTTCATGGTATTCCAGTTTCTATCGTATCCGACAGAGATCCCAGATTCACTTTTCCTCCTTTTGGAAGAGTTTGCATTCGACTTTGGGTACGAAGTTGCAGTTTAGCACAGCTTTCCATCCGCAGACGGATGGGCAGTCGGAGCGAGTTATTCAGATTTTGGAGGATCTTCTTCGCGCTTGTGTCATCGATTTCTCAGGGAGTTGGGAGACGAACTTGCCACTGGTTGAGTTCACCTATAACAACAGTTTCCAGTCGTCTATAGGTATGGCTCCGTATGAAGCACTGTATGGCCGCAAGTGTAGATCTCCTGTTCATTGGGATGAGGTAGGAGAGAGAGCAGAGTTGGGTCCAGAGATTGTCCAGCAGGCAGCAGAGGTAGTAGTCAAGATCCGTGATAGGATGAGGACTGCTCAAAGCCGACAGAAGAGTTATGCCGATCAGCGGAGGAGAGATTTAGAGTTTGCAGTGGGCGATCATGTCTTTGTGAAAGTGGCACCTATGAAGGGTGTCATGAGGTTTGGCAAGAAAGAGAAGCTCAGTCCGAGATTCATTGGACCGTTTGAGATCCTTGACAGAGTTGGGACGCTAGCTTATCGTGTGGCTCTTCCGCCGAATCTGGCCGGAGTGCACAATGTCTTTCACGTCTCCATGCTGAGGAAGTATATGGCAAATCCTTCGCATGTGCTGAATTTCGAGCCGTTGCAGCTTACTCCGAACTTATCTTATGAGGAGAGACCCGTGCAGATCCTAGACCGGCAGGAGGAGAAACTTCGGAACAAGTTGGTTAAGCGAGTCAAAGTCAAATGGCTCAACCATTCTGAGGAGGAAGCTACGTGGGAGTCTGAGCCGGAGATGAGAGATCGATACCCCGAGTTATTCGGTGAGTTCTAATTTCGAGGACGAAATTTATTTTTAAGGGGGGAAGGATTGTAGAACCCGTAAATCAGTAGACGTATAAGCCATGCATAATTCTATATTTTTAAAATTTAGTTGACTTCATTGCATGATTATTTTAAATGCATTTGTTTGAAGTTAATTATTTTATTATTTCAGTTCAGTAGCTTGATTTTTAGCATTTCAGTTATTTCATTGAGGCCGGACTGGAGTTGGAGTTTTGAGATAGAATTTAAGATTTGAGAAATATTTCCAGAAGTTAATTTAGCTAGCAAGTAAGTTCATTTAAGTTAAAAAGAAGTTTAAGGAATTTTTTTAAGTTAGTTGAGGATTTAATTTAATTATTTGAGGTGATTAAGAAATGAGCTCATTTAAGTTACTTAATTAAGGGTTATATTCAATAAATTATTTGAGGGATTAGTGAGGCTTTTAAGAGTTATTAATTATCAACTAGATAGCAATATTTCCCCTTCATTTTATTTGTAGATTTTCGGCCACACCCCTAGAAGAACAAACTAGGACTTGCCAACTCACCTTTGACCCATTCTTGGTTGATTAGCATGCTAATTCTTTTAGCTATTTTTCCACCTTAATTAATTAATACTAGACCACTATCCTAACCCTTGATTGGCATGATAAAATCGGCCACTATACTCTAGAATCACCCAAGAGATCATTTGATAGCAATTCAAATTCAAAATTCAAATGCATGAAGACTTGGTCTTGATATGATCCTTATATCTTGCACCATCCTCCTCACCCCTCATAACCACTCCATCACACTCCTTCCCCACCGAAATCAGACCCCTTTTCAGTAGAAAAAACGTGAGTAATAGCTAGGGAGAAAGGGAGAAAATCGAGAACTAGAAAGAACAAGAGTAGCGCTCCACCTCCTCCGTGCCGCGTCGTTGTGGTTTCGCTCGTTTCTATTTCAAACGATAACCAGGCATGTCTAGATCTCTTTCAAATCTCAATCAAGTCATATTATTAATTATTTTTCAGTACATGATCAGATTTTATCATTTCAAAAACCAAAATTTTCAGCAAAACAAGAAAGAAAATTATGCACAGATTTTGTCGACTTTCATGCTTCACGTTTGGGTATGTTCCTTTTGATTTCAGGGATGGATCGTTCCAGGGGCTCAAGGCTACATATATACATGTACTAGGACATGTTAGGGCCATGATAGATCGTGAGTTTCAGTTCCATACATGCTGGAACGAGCACATGACAGCAACCTCCCCATTAGTGCAGAATCTTGTTCGAAAAACAAAAAAAATTTCAGTTTGTTGTCATGGAGGAAGGATCTGATCTTGGCTGCCCCAAGGGCCTATAGCCATGGATGGATCACTCCCCTAGCAAGTCTAAGACGTGACTAAGTCACCATTTTGGTGGCTTGGTCCATGGCTCCTCGGTTTTAAATAAAAACATCACAACAGCCCCCATGTCCCTTCGGCCCCTTCAAATTTTCAGCATATGTATTTCGGTTTTGGTTGCTTGGTATGGATCTTGGTTGGCCTATGGCCCTTAGCCACGGTTCATACCATGCCCCTATATGTCTAGATCGTGCCATGGTCAATCAAATGGCCACTGGAACGACGAAAGACATCGATCTAAGCAAAATACTACACACGCATGCACGTTGGTTCTCGGTTGGAGTTTCGGTTGAGTTACGGTGTGATGCGGGTTGTGGCTGGCCTAGGGCCCTTAGCCATGGTTCAAATCACTCCTTGGGATGTTGGTAAGAGTCTCTGGTCGGTGGTTCACGCCCCAATGGCCGGTAGTCTCGAAAACAACACAAGTTACACGATTGTACAGTTGCTGGAATTTTACAGCAAGTTGCGGTGTTGATTCGGTGGCTCGTTCGAGTTCTCGGTTGACTTTTAGCCTATGGCCTTGGACTGGACAGTGCCCCTTTGAGTTGGGAAGGTCATGTTTTTAACTGTTTGTGATTCGGATCATTTTTGAGGTCGTACGAGAATTTACGGTGCGATGTGCCAAATTGACTCTCGAAAGAGCGTTTCGTGTTTTGGCCTCCATTCCACCTAGATTTCGACCCTATCATTTTAGGAGCATTATTTTATGATTTTTTAGCGTATTTTAATCATGACTATACGTCGGTTCAGTGTCGGTTCAGGTTGGCTCGGAGTCGTGATTAAATACGAAGTCATTAGGCATCATAGTCGCATCTTTTGAACGTAAATTGCGTAGTTGGTCATGTTTAGCTATTGCATATTTTTCATAGCACAGTTAGGTTGCAGCGAGCCTGGGGACGATCCAATCCAATCCAATTGGTAACATATACAGGAATTTTCATTATGCCAGTTAATTATTTTACGTGCATTAAATAGAAAATGATTATTTTTGAGATTTATGCGATATGGCTTGTGGTTCATTCACTATGTGGGAGTATTATTTTATACGGTCGCCAGTGACCGCTCAGTTCAGTTTGGTACCACCCGGTCGCCAGTGACCGGCCAGCTCAGTTCAGTTTCAGACTCCTCGATAGCCAGTTACCGATCAGTTCAGCTTAGTGCAGTGGCCACAGGCGTAAAACATAATCCCAACAGAAAATTTTACCAGTTATTTCAGTACAGGCTCCAAGGAGCAAACATTTTTTTCTGTGATTAGCAGTTCAGTTATGCACGTATTATAATTGCTCAGTACAGATTATTTTCAGCATGCCTCAGGACAGGATATGTTATCTCATGCATATTTTAATTCAGATTTTTACTCGTTACCTGCGATATATGCATGCTGAGTCTTTAGGCTCACTAGACTTGATTGTTGTAGGTACTGATGAGGCCAGGGCCGAGGGCGGGGACCAGTGAGCCAGCTTGGGTCGGCAGTAGTGGCACCCGAGGACCTCAGAGCAGCAGTTGTTATTTTATTCCGCAAACATTTTATCAGTCGTTGGATATTTTTAAATTGTGATTTTTGGCAAACTTTATTTTCTTCCGCTGCAATATTTTGAAATATTGAACTTGATTCACCAATGATTTTATGAATGAGGCCATTTAAGTTCTTTTAAAAGGAAAATTTTTAATTTTCCGCAAATTTTCAAGCAAGAAGTTCTAGGGCCTTTGCATCGCAGGTGGAAAATATTTAGCAAGGAACTTGGTTGCTAACTCCTGCCATGTAGTGATACTCCCCAAAGGAAGCGATTGGAGCCATCCTCTTGCTTGATCCCTAAGAGAAAAAGGAAACAAACGCAATCGAATTATATCATCAGAAACACCATTTATTTTTACAGTGTCAGTAATTTCAAGGAATGTTCTGAGATGTAGATGAGGATCTGCAGTAGCGGCTCCCCCAAACTGATTCTGTTGAACCATGTTTATCAATGCGGGCTTAAGCTCAAAGTTGTTTGCATTAATAGTCCCTCGTGCTATGCCCGAGTAATGAGCATTTAGTACCGGCCTAAAATGATATCTGATGGGTATTGCAGGGGGTGGATTTTCATTATCTCTGTTTTCAGCCATTGCTCGAATCTCTTCTCTTCTTGCCTTTCTTAATCTTCTTACGGTTCTTTCGATCTCAGGATCAAAGATTAGCAAGTCAAGATTTTGCGATCTTCGCATGCGCTGTCAAACAAAGATAAGAAACAAATCAATGTTTAATGTATTACAATAAAAACAGCTCTAAATTAAAATAAAGACTAATTGGTAACAATACTAATATAAATTTAAAATAGACACTCCCCGGCAACGGCGCCAAAAACTTGTCAAGTGATTTCTTAATTGCTTGCAAGTGCACAACGTCAAGTTGTAATAAAATGTATTTTCGAGTACAAGTGTCGATCCCACGAGGAGTACGTATTTAAATGTATATTAATGCTTGCAATTAAAATAGTCTCAATTTTATTTATAAAAATCAATTGACAGATTTGTTTGCACCAATAACTAAATTGAAAATAAATTTAATTATATTATAACACCAAACTTTTTATACAAATAACTATGAAATAAAAGATCTAGATGTCCGATTTCACGCAACTATCCACCATGTGTTATTTTGTGTAGCTATATTATAAATGTCCTTATTATACATTAGCCAAGAATTCTAAATTATCTACTACCTCTCTCGAGTGCTAAGTAGATACTAATTATCTAACAAAGGATTGTAACGTCCCCGTCAACAATCTATAATTAAATAACACAATAAGCAACAACTTCTTTTAATGGCTTCAATAGCAATATATGTCCTCCCGAACTATATAAATACCATCGATGTATTTTTCCCTTTCTTGTTTATAAATTTCCTTTTTCAAGTGATAAATTATAAACATAAGAATCATTCAAGATATGGCCAATAAAATGAAAGCATTAAGATTGGAAAAATACAAATGAACAATAAGGAAAACTTATATAGCATAATTCATAAATCCCAACACATGGTGTCTAGTTTTGTTCCATCATTCCTCTAGAAATAAGAATTAGTTCATAATAAAAATAACACAACAACACATGAATCTTAAACAAGACATATCAAATAAAAATAAAGAAAGAAGAACTTAGAACAAGAGATTTGGAGTGCAATGAAATTTCTGTCCAGAAATGTGCAATAGATTTCCAAGTATGATGAACTTGAGCTTCAATCCTTTCTTTGTAGCCTCCTCTCCTTTCCTTTGCTCCCCAATACCCTAGATGGTGAATAATAGAAGCCTTTTATAGTCCAGACAAACTTCCCCCCGCAGCACACCATTTTCCTCTTCTTTTATTCGAAGTCCACAAAGTTACAGATTTTTCGGACTCTGTTTTGCGAATGACCGCGGGTGCGGTGAAAGAAGGACCGCGGGTGCGGTGTTGTTTCGGAGAAACTTTCAGTCTCGAAATTCAGTGACCGCGGGTGCGGTCCGTATGATACCGCGGGTGCGGTCATACTTCGGCCATTTTATCTTTTGCACTACTCCAATTCAACAATTTGCTACTCAAAATTCTATTCTAAGCTTCCAAACTACAACAACAAAAACAACAACAAATCACATAAAACCTGCTCAAGAATAACAAAATTTCAAGTTAAAAACAAGTAATAAAAGTACAATAAATTGCACTTATCACGAATAGATACAATATCAGTACGTAACTCAGTTCAAAACCTGTTCTGATCAATACTCAAATCAAAAAATAATCGGATCAATGCCAATCGACATACGATACCACAATACCATCTAAATCAATACCGAATCTGCTCAATATCAATCAACTGATGTTTCGACGGCATAACAATACAGTCTCGATAACCCCGTCAATTCCAACACCACAGATATAATACCAGAACTCATAATCAATATCGGTGCAACTCATAATTTCAATAACAATACAAATCTGATATCGAATCTCAATTAATCAATTCCAAAAATCATAACAATACATAACCAGTCTGTTCTTTAATCTGACTTCGATTATACGATATCCACTGTATCAGAAACATCATATATGATTCCTATTCAATTCTAACAACATCATAATTTCAAATCGTATCTAAACGTAACAAAACATACGTCCAGTTGTAGCTTGCGTTGATAGGAACTCGGTACTGAAGTCGGATTCAAAATCGGATAGACGGATTTTGCTCGAACGAAACACTTTGCAGCTTTTCCCCTTGAATCCTCGGTTTTCTCCTTCAATTCTTATCTGAAGAATTGTAGGATATGTATATATATATATATATATACACGTCGCACATACAAACCAAGTGGCAATCTTTCCTTCTACATGACTGGCGCATATGCGCGCCCAAGCCCCGCGCATATGCGCCGGAAGTCCGTGCTACTGGACTGCTCGCGCATATGCCCGCGCATAAGTCGCGCATATGCGCGAGACCTACTGTCTCGGCATTTCAATACTCGCGCATATGCGCGCCTTCCGCCGCGCATGTGCGCCGAACTCTCTGGACGTTCCGCGCATGTGCGCGCATTCAAGCCGCGCATGTGCGCGCATGGTTCTGTCTTCCTCGCGCATGTGCGCGGGGACTCTTCTTGCACCTCATGTCAAATCTTCTTTCGGCTCTCCCGGTCCGATCTTTTCTGTCTATAATCATATCAATTAATCAATAAATCATTTCAGATTAATCTCGGATTACGGTAATAAAATCTGGGGCCTTACATTTCTCCCCCTCTAAGATATGATTTCGTCCTCGAAATCATAGGCAATCAAATCAGATAAAGAAGAAATGTATAATAGAGATTAATTCAGGAAAACTTATTCTATAAAATCATTCTGAAATCTCAATCTCATATCAGATTCTGTCTCTTTTAATGCCCTGCTAACTTTACTGTATTTCCAACAGCAGAATAGTCTTCATTCTGAATCTTCATTCTTTCGCGCTTCCTTGATTTCAATCAATCAATAGCTCCTCAACTCAATCTCGGCTTCAAATACCAACAGTCATCACCTGACGTTGGCATATTTTATATCAACTTCCAAGCTACCTTCCTTTGCTTCTGAATCAGTTTCATTTTCTTTATCAGATCTTTGATCCCGTCAAATCCAATCTCAGGAATCACCGCAGTATCATCCCCATACGAAGGAAATCCGCAGTTCTCACTGTACAATACCTCGACTAGAGCTATCTCGATACTCATCTAATAGCTATTATTGTACAATAATTCATAAGGTGACAAGACATTAGGTAACTAGTGCTAAAATCCAGCGCTACAGTTCCTGGATATCCTCCAGTATCTAGATAGTTCGCTCCGACTATCCGTCAATCTATAAACCATAGATAAAAAATCATGCTATACATTCTGCCAAAAGTACAAAATTAACCAAAATCACGGTATGATATAATTAACTCTGGCATTCAATACAATCTGACCCCTTTTCTGACATACCTCTCAGTCGTCTTGTCATATCTGTACGTCATCCTGTACAATATACATATGCAGATTTGAACAATCGTTCAATCATAACCACATCATGGTACATTCTTGGCACGATTTTGGTAAGTCTATCACCAGATCCATAGAATTATACTCCTATTTCTATTCAGGGATCAATAATCTGTATATTCAATCTCCTGGTTTCTATCTTCTTGTCTTCATCTGTCAGCGATTTAGATATTTCAATACAAATTCTGACATAACTGATTTCGTTTATTTACATCAAAACTATCCGTTCGAATTATCACACATTTCCTGTTACCTAGAATAATACTGAATCTACTACTGTGTGCATCTGACAATACCTGTTATTTCAAATTCGAAATATCTGGCACAAACAAATCAGCTAATTATATAAAATAAAGCATTACCTACCTGGTATTCTGATTGACACACTGTTCTAACTATCGAAATCAAGTTCTGAACAATCTGATCAAACTTCGGAACTGCTGTAATTTTCAACATCAGCTCTGAGCCGGCTTGAACGTTCTGAAGTTCTGCCATTATCAATGTCGTTTTCAGCCACTGATCACTGTCTCAACTATGCTACAATCAATCAGTATACTATCTTCAGATATCACAGACTCTGAATACAATCTGTTGCAATCTGGACTCATAGCCGAACAATTCTGTATACAACAATCTCAGCTCCCAGAATATTCAATACAAATTTCAACTGTTCGATTCAATTCAATCATACGCTGCGAATATATCACAATATCATAGATAAAACGAGCATAAAGTCATCAGAACACTTCTGACCACAGGATTTATCAACTCATACAGAGAACTGAAGTATTTCCGAGAGAAACACATAATCAGATGTAACTCTTACTCTCAGGCAGTAAATATTTTAACTGACATTTCAATTCTTTCAATTCAATCAGTATCATTCTATACGGAATTCTAAAATGAAACCAGTACCTGGCATCAAATCAAGGCTGAAAGCACCCTCCCTGATATAAGACAAACCTGAAATCTCATCTGAAAAACTATAGCAACTCTCCTGCTACTGATAAATCAGTCCCTGATAGGCTCAACTTCAGTAATCAACCGCATACATACGGAATTATTCCATTCTTTTCGATAATTATCGAATCATACATGATACGGATATCAAGGAATTCAAACTCGAGAATCCTTACCGTATATCATTCGTTCATCGGTCATTTCAGGCCTGAATCTTACCATCTCCTGGCAAGAATCTACAACAACTCTGTACTTGTTCGATATATCAATAGCAATCATGCAGTCATAATCAGACAACACAAGTACCACACAGTCTATCTCAATTCCATTCTTATCTTACTGCAGTATACTGTATGTCACATAATTTCACTGATGTCAAACTCTCTCCCCAAACGGTACAAAGATCAATACTACAGTAATACAGACCCGACAGGTACAACATATATCAATGCAACTCAGTCAAAGATAATTTTAAGGAATGCATTAGTATATATATCAATACATATGCAACATAATCATAAAAGAACAGTACCTGTCACTATGTCATCGGTGTATCCTGGGTCTGTTCCTCGATTACTACCACCAGATGATTCTGCTCCCTGAAATCTTCGGGAACCTTTCTGTGGACAGACTCTAGCAAAGTGTCCCTGCTGTTTACAGATATTGCACCTACCCGTCACTTCCTGGCACTGCTCCATGGGATGTCTCCCTCCGCAAGTCTTGCAATAAACTCCTAGTATAACTCGGGCTAGAACCACTGGAGCTAGATGAACCACTCGGTCCGCTTCCCAACTTCTTAAACTGTTTCTTTCGAGCTTTCAATTGTTCTTGCTTTCCACCACTGCTACTGCAAATCTCGATTCGGGAAGGCAGTTGCTGTGGTCTCGATGTTGGAAGAACATACGAAGCTCCTTTTTGTCCCATCAGAACTGTTTCTGCTCTTTTGGCTCTGTTCAGGGTATCAGCAAAGTTAGTCGGTTGTTTCACATTTACCAATGTACGTATCTTCGGATTCAATCCTTGGATAAACTGACCAGATATAGCTTCATCATTCCTAGCCACGTGAGGGGCAAAACGTAGCAAGGTAAAGAACTGGGCCAAATACTCATCAATATTTAACTGACCCTGTCTCAAATTTGCAAACTCTGCACTTTTATCCTGTCTATATGATAGAGGTAAAAATCTTTGATAAAATTCAACTTTAAAAATTTTCCACGTAATCGTTGAGCCACGCTGTGCTATAGCTTCCCTGGTTACCATCCACCAACTCCTAGCTACTTCCCGTAGTTGATTTCCAACCAGTTTAACTCTACAATCATTTGTAAAACCAAGAAATTCAAATAACATTTCTATATCCTCTAGCCAATTCTCACACTCCACTGGCGTCTCATTACCCTTCAGAATCGGCGGTTGAAACAACTGAAACCTCTTCATCTGTGTTTCCATCAGAGTTTCTGACACATCCATCGGATCAGTCGAAGTACTACCTCTTTCTGGAATTCTTCTAGGAGGAATATCTGATAATCACAAGCATTAGTAGTAATAGGAGACAAATCAGTCTCAATCCCATTCCTGATCAGCTTACCTCTGATCAAGAATTGGTTCTGATCCCGTTTCAAATAATACATATTACCAATTCAACTCAAATATTCAGGTAACATGTAACTTCCTAGACAGTAAAAATATACTGAAATCTTAGCATATACAATGTAATTTCAACATTATATTCCATCATATGCCATGTAATTTCAGGCAGTAAAATATAACATCATGCTAGCATTCACATGCAAGGAAAGAAAACTCATTCTACCCCGCTCCCTTTTCTCTATTTCAACCTAAGGAACCTACTGTTCTAGGACCTAATGCTCTGATACCACCTGTTGTTGGGACCCGGACGCTAATTCATTCCTTAATCGTCTTTAGGAATAATTCAAACAATTATAATAAACAGGGTCTAAATTTTTTTTTAAGATACAAGCGGAAACGTAGTGTAATTCAATTCAAATTACATATTAAACAAAAACATACAAATCTTGTATTGGCTACAAGAATTCAACTAGGTTCAACTATATGATAGTGCTGAATCCTAAGTTGCCTCAGAGCCCGGATCTCAGCGCTATCTAGTCCAACCTCGTTCTTTTCTTGACCCTGATCCTATCCCACCTGTTGCCATGCACACAGTACAAATAAGACAACAGCCGGATAACTCCGGTGAGAATTACATTCTCAGTATAAATCATGTATACATGCAATCATAAAAACAATATAAAAGCATATAACAGATATTTCTAACATGTATTCAAATCAGAATATAAATCCATATCAAGAATAAATCCTATTCTAAACATGTACCATCATCAGGAACATAATTCATCATGTACCATATTCAGGAACATAATCAACATAACTTAATATAAACTGTCAATTAGACTCATGACTCCACATTTTAGACTAGACTCAATCCTAGTCTAGGGATCCCAGTCTCCAGATGTGGGTATTCTCATATCGACCAACAGTAATAGAAAAGACTACAGTTCTATCCACGTCGATATGATATCGATCACCAGTAATAGAAGAAGCTCAGATTCTATCCACATCGGTATAGTATCGATCACCAGTAATAGAAGGAACTCCGATTCTATCCACATCGATATGATATCGATCATCAGTAATAGAAGAAGTTATGATTCTATCCACATCGATACGGTACCGATCACCAATAATAGAAGAAGCTACAATTCTATCCACATCGATAGCCAAACATCCGGTGACAGACTTTGGAACTATCGCCAATACACTATCTTGTGACATCGTGCAATGTGCCCGTGGCGATCCCGCCACTATCAGGAACTTCTGTCCCAAGATTACTCGTCTAATACCTGCTATCTATAAATCAAGAGAACAAGTACATCAATCAAATCAATGCAAATATCAATGCAATAAAGTATAGTATGTGATTTAGGGAAACTCGAGCCAAACCTCAAATCGAGTTGTGCAATCCCAACTCAACATTAATTTATACCTTTATCTTCTCGGTCTGACGAAGTCGAAGTATCGAAATCAAGTCTGTCCATATCAAATCTGATAATGACAATCGAATAGATACAATATCAGTACATAACTCAATTCAAAACCTGTTCTGATAAATACTCAAATCAAAACATAATCGGATCAATGCCAATCGACATACGATACCACAATACCATCTAAATCAATACCGAATCTGCTCAATATCAATCAACTGATGTTTCGACGGCATAACAATACAGTCTCGATAACCCCGTCAATTCCAACACCACAGATATAATACCAGAACTCATAATCAATATCGGTGCAACTCATAATTTCAATAACAATACAAATCTGATATCGAATCTCAATTAATCAATTCCAAAAATCATAACAATTACATAACCAGTCTGTTCTTTAATCTAACTTCGATTATACGATGTCCACTGTATCAGAAACATCATATATGATTCCTATTCAATTTTAACAACATCATAATTTCAAATCGTATCTAAACGTAACAAAACTTACGTCCAGTTGTAGCCTGCGTTGATAGGAACTCGGTACTGAAGTCGGATTCAAAATCGGATAGACGGATTTTGCTTGAACGAAACACTTTGCAGCTTTTCCCCTTGAATCCTCGGTTTTCTCCTTCAATTCTTATCTGAAGAATTGTAAGATATGTATATATATATACACGTCGCACATACAAACCAAGTGGCAATCTTTCCTTCTGCATGACTAGCGCATATGCGCGCCCAAGCCCCGCGCATATGCGCCGGAAGTCCGTGCTACTGGACTGCTCGTGCATATGCGCGCACATAAGTCGCGCATATGCGCGAGACCTACTGTCTCGACATTTCAATACTCGCGCATATGCGCGCCTTCCGCCGCGCATGTGCGCGCATGGTTCTGTCTTCCTCGCGCATGTGCGCCCATACATGTCGTGCATGTGCGCGGGGACTCTTCTTGCACCTCATGTCAAATCTTCTTTCTGCTCTCCCGGTCCGATCTTTTCTGTCTATAATCATATCAATTAATCAATAAATCATTTCAGATTAATCTCGGATTACGGTAATAAAATCTCGGGCCTTACAGAAACACTTGCTGTCATCTACATAACTACTCTCTTAGATTTCTACGCCAAAGTAATTGTAGTGGAAGGAAAAATCATTTACTCTCAAGGACGTGCATCCATTTCAATCGATGCTGCACTTCTGGGATCGACGTTCTTTCTCCCGTTTTCATGTATCTCTGAATTTTCTGGCATCACTAAGGAGGAAATGTCTACTGCCCTTCTCAGCTTCTGGAGAGGAACTCTCTCCCTCTTGTTTAAAGAAGCTTCTGAAAATGGAATATCAAGAAGAAGGCTCTCACGGTGCTCCACATCAAGAAAACAGCAGTCATTGCTGATTTAGACATTTTCCTCTTGAGACAATTGTTTCCAGAAGCCATCCTTTAAAACCAGAATCTGTCACAAAACCACCAGTCACATCTACTGCCACCACCTCTTCTACTGTTCCAACTCTTAGACCCTTATCTGGAGTCGTCTTTCGTGAATCTTCTGCAGGGTCTTCTGGTTTTAGACCCGTGATGCCTGCCTCATCTTCAGATAAAGGCAAAGGAAAACTCGTTGCAGAATCACAATTTCACGGCGCCAAATCATCAGTCTTAACTGGTATTGATCTTCACTTGGAGGAGATTGAGAAATCTGCCAACGAAGGAATGACTTTCTTTGATGATTGACATAAGGTTCGAGTTTTCCATCCTATCACATATTTAAAAACACCATGCTCATACACGAAAAATGGTGAAAAATGAAAAGAAGGTGTTTGATCTTGCCAAGACTGAAAATTTGATTGAAGCAATGAAACGACAAAGTTACATTCTTGAACAGCTGAAGTGTCAGAAGCTGGAATTTGTTTTAAAGACTCTTAAGTCTAATTTCGACTCAATGATTCCGATTGCTGCTCAAGATTAGAATGTGATCCAAATTTTGACCGTGAGATTGAGATTAATGAATGAGCAACTCCTTGCTCAAGAACAAGCATTTGGAGAACCTGTTCAGTATCATGTAGGCTTCGTTCCCGATTTTACTCAGAATAAGCCAGTTGAGGAAAGAACTATAGCTCCCCCAGAAGCTAAGGTTTCCAGTACTCCTGCATCTCCGAAGCAGCCTACTCAATATTCTTGTTTTCTATCTGTTCGTGAATTGGCTTCAGTGGATGAAGTCATTCAATCTATTGTTCATACTTTCTCTGCTGCACCAGAAGCAGCTCAGGCTGATGATAATGTCCAACCAAAAGCTCAATCAGCAGACCAACCCACGGCAGAATCGGTTGCTGACCCATCTCAATCACTACCGAATTTGGAGATTTTCTTTGCGGAACATCAAGCGGAAATGGTAGCTATCTTGAATGTTCAATCTGAACCCATTCCAGCCACTAAGCAACTGGAGGCCATGGAAGCCGCGCAACCAAAAGAAAGAGCGGTTCCTGAACCATCTGCTGCTGCTGAAGGATCTTCTGTTGAACAGTCTAGAGCTGTTACTACTGCTCCAACAGACCCTGTCTCCCATACTGCCTTAATTGTTCTTCCTACTGATTCACCAACTCACATCGCTCATATTGCTCATCTTGCTGAAATCACAGAATGACATCTTGCAAGAAGTCCATCCCCAGATGAAGAGTACTTTAATCTTGAATCTGAGATTGGTATACTGAGACGAAATATGACAGACTTTCAGAGATCGTCAAAAAGATATCCTATGAACATGCTGGTGAAGTCGAAGCCTCCAACTTCTTCCGAGAATGCGTAATGAAATATGTCGTTAAAATGACAGAATCAATGGCTAAGCTTGAAGTTGAATCCAATCTTTTCAGGAAGAATTTTTTGACTTGTCACACTAACATCGTTCTCGGTCAATCTGATGTCATTCAAACTGTGTCTGCTAAGGAGACGTCCCTTCGCTCAATCTCAACTAACTTTGAAGATACTGATTCGAAAATTGAGTCCATCGATGCCAAGATTGAGTCCCAATCTTACTCTCTTCAAGCCCTTCATGATCGGGATTTCGAATCAAGCCCCATTTCTGGAGATGATGAATGATAGCATTATCAATCTTATTGGACGAGTGGATGAATTACTCTTTCGCTTTGATGCCAAAAAGGGGAAGCAGTAGGTAGGATAGGACGAAGGACAGAAGAAGGGATAACTGGAGGACATCATGCAGAATCTTCCTTCAAAAGTCAAGATCCTCAGGATGAGGATACAATGTTCAGAGACATTGGAACTGATGATTGAACTTCTGATTTAATACTCTTTTGAACTCTGTTTAACTGCTTATTTACTTATCAATTATTTGGTTATAATTGCTATCTATTTTTTTATATATAATTGTATCTCTTCATCATACTAACTTCTAGGTTTTGGCATCACCACAAAGGAGGAAATTGATAGACTTAATTTAATTGTGGTGATGAGAGTCAAAACCAGTAGAACCCGTTAGTAAAATCAGAAGATAGTATAAAAGCAGAAATTCTCGTATTGCCTTAACAAAGCATTACTCTTCGAGTACTTATCAATTTAGAAAAACAGAAGCAATTAACTCGGCTTATACAAGATTAGAACTTAACGTCATTTACTTGATTTTTACAATATTAAATGTTATCCTTACTTTATCTAGTACGAATATTTATTGCACCATTAATGTTGAACAAAGACATTTAATGCTCCTTACAAGTTTTGATATGAAACAAGACTGATTGTTTCGTAGCTTTCTGCAGGACCCATTTTAGGTACTAAAGCTGATCTTGCTCAGGAGTCTCAGAAGCCGTCTTTGAATATGGACGTTGGACTCTAGTTTTTTATATATATATTAGGTTCAATCCTATATAGAAAACAACGTTATTAACTTTATCTACACAACGATTATTCCAACGTGAGTTTGAGCTATCATCAACTACTTATCTTCAAATCTCAACATACAGAAAAGCAGCACATGCTTTATTGTCAATATCCGATCTTCTGAGATCATATTGTGCTATTGTTTCGTAAATATCTTCTAGCTTAACACTTTGCTACATCTTTGAGAAGATTTTGTAAACTGGAAAAGAGTCTTTTCCAGAACCTTGTTGTATTCGTTTTTACTGAGTTGTGCAACTAAGAGTTTCAGTAGGACAAGGGTAAGCCCTACTGAAGTGGGTGTGTACAAGTGTTATACTGTAATATCCAAAGTCTTTTAGTGATACCTTCTGGAAACAGAAGAAGGGGAGACGTAGAAGATTTTATCTTCGAACTTCCAGAAACAACCACTGTTCTACTGCCTACTATTTTGTTGTGTTTCACCGTACTCCATCGGATCGTTTCCGCACTTATTATTGTGATCTGCTGGACTTACTCTTGAACAAGATAAGCTATAATCTCTTACAGGATTCTAGCACCCTTTGCAAAATCAACCAACAAAGGAAAGAGTTTATTCACCCCCCTCTAAACTCTATATCGATCCTCAACACATTATAATATGTGTTTTTATTTTAAGTCATTTTTATTTTTTAATAATAATAATTTCCTGTTCAAATAATAACTTTTAGCATGTTACACTTATAAATTCATATGCTATGATCTAAGAATTAAAGGAATCATATTTCATAACATGTCAACGTCCATGGTAAGTAAAATTAAAAATATTTGTTTATTTTGTTGATCTAGTGCAGGAAAATATTCAATTTATGAAGAAGTAGCAGAAAAGCTTGTAATAATACTTGCTAAAAAAGATTCATTTAGTATATGGTGGTGGTGAAGTTGGTCTCATAGGAAAAGTTGCAAAATCTGCGCATACAGGTGGAAGTGAAGTCTTAGGCATTATTACGATTACTTTAGCTTATCTTACTGTACCAACAATAGGAGATGAAATGAAAGTGGACAACGTGTATGAACGACTTACTCAAATGATTGATCATTCAATGCCTTCATTGCTTTGCCAGGATGTTTCGGTACTTCGAAGGAAATATTTCATACTGTTTGCTGGGCACAATTAAATATCCACCATAAGACAATTGGTTTGTTAAATGTTAACAATTATTATGATAACTGATATTATTTCTTGATGATGTTCTGGAACATTGATTTATTTCATTAGCTTCACGAAGGATGTTAGTTTCTACTACAAGTGAAGTTAAACTTATTGATTTACTGCAAGGATTTATTCATGAACCAGATCCATTCTTATCTCAACTTAATTGGCCAACACCCAAGAGTAAGAAATGAAAATTTATGTGATGTTAAACTTGTGATTGAACGGTATGTTTTAATGTTTTTTTAGGTATGAATAATCTCTTCTTCTTCTTTTTCTCTTAGTTTTTTTTTTAATTTTATATATACATATATATAGTAGTAATAATAATAATAATTTTTAGTTTCAATTTTGAGTAAGGTGTCAGTAAAATGCACCTGAGACGCATTAGTTAATAATTATTGAAAAATCACAATACGCTAAAATTTTAATATTTATTAGATTTAAATTACATATTAGAAAAAAAAATAGTTTTTCACATGTACCGATTTATATATATATATATTTATCAATTAATATAAAATATATAATAGATGTGTTTATATATATATATAATGTGGGACCCGGACGCTAATCATTCTCTTAATCATCATTTGGGACAATTTAATCAATTATAATAAACAGGGTCTAATTTTTTCTTTTTAAAATACAGTTTTAAATGCGGAACGTAATGGAATACATTCTAATATACATGTCAGTATTAAAGTACAAGTCTTGTACTATATACAATCATTCAAACTAAGGTTTAACAACTAAATATCAAGCGTCCAAACCCTATCTCTAATTAAGTCCGTAGTCTCCACTCTAATCACGATCTCTCTTTATCTCCTCGACCCCGATCCTGTCCCACCTGTTGCCATGCACACATACAAACACGACAACAGCCGGATAACTCCGGTAAGAATAAAATCTCAATATAAACAATGTAAACATGCAGTCATATAAAAACATATATAAACGCATGAAACACATATCAATAACATGTATCAAATCTGCAAAACATGTATCAATACAATATCTAATTCACACTCTGTGACTACTAGACTCTGACTCGACTCATCCTAATCTAGGGATCCCGATCTGAATAAGAACGCAACGTTCTCCCATCTACTTTACCCCAGCTAGATGGTGGTACGTTCTTAGTCCCAGACTTTGGCTGTCTATATTGAAGATCTGCAATAGGAGTCGGTCTTCTACTCAGTCTATCGATATATATCCAAAAGCCCAGTGACTTGGCGGTTCTGCCATGGCGGTTCTGTCAAAGACTAGCCGGATCTGCCCAACTCTAACTCATGCTTTGCTATAAATCAATAGAGTAAGCATATCAATATCAAGCATTGCAAATATCAAATGCAATAATCATTCAGTATGTGATTTTGGAAAACTCAAGTCGAATTGAACTCGAGTTGTGCAATCCCGCATCAATATTAATTTATACCTTTCTTTATAGTGCAATTCTGATGTCGTTCCTGTCTGGAATTCAAAGTCTGTCAACCTTCAATCTAGCAATGACAATATCAATAGTACCATATCAATATACTACTCCAATCAATACAAATTCTGATCAATCTGGATTTAATTCAAAATCAATGGCATAATGGACCAATCTGAATATCCTCGTCAATACAATATCAACAGATAATATTTAAATTCCATAACTGATATCCAACACAATCTGTAATCAATCCATAATCCAAATCTGTCCAATATCAATCGATAAATTCTGAAAAATCATAACAATTCCATAATCAGTCTGTTTTTCAATCTGTCTTCGATTCTACGATGTCTAACATGTCAAGAACATCATATATGAATCACATTCAATTCTGGTAATATCATGATTTCAAGACATGACAAAACGTAGTAAAACTTACGTCCAATTGTAGCCCGCGTCGATAGAAACACAGTACTAAAGTCGCATTACAATTCGAACGGACGGATTTCTCGTAAATCAAAATCTAGTATCAAAAGTTGGACAATTGCTCTGAAATCCTTCGTTCCTTCTTTCGGATTGTTTGAGGAATAAACGTTTCTTTATATATATATACTGCAAGTTGAAGGCAAATGGCGTAACCTCCACATCAGCACGTCTCGCGCTCGGGCGGACATAAAGTTCCGCCCGGGCGCGGAACTTTGGCCCTCGCATTTTATCCCATCGCGCTCGGGCGGTCAAAAACTTCCGCCCGGGCGCGATGTGTTCGACTTTCTTGCATTACTCAGAGGCGCTCGGGTGGACAAAAACTTCCGCCCGGGCGCAACACTTTCGGCCCAAATTTTTGTTCATTTCATATACTTTGTCAAGTCTGGTCTCGGAATGGCTCGGCTATAATTACATCCGTTCATAATCAATAATCTCAGATTAACAAACTCAAAATCTCGGCCATTACATTTCTCCCCCCTAAGATACGATTTTATCCCCGAAATCCCAGGCAATCAAATCATATCAAAAGGAAATGTATATCAGAGAATATTGAATAGAAAACTCACATCAGTTAAATAATGTTGGGAATTCCTGTCTCATATCTGATTCAGTCTCCAAAGTAGCTTCTTCAGTGCCGTGACAAGTCCACTGAACTTTTACAAGAGGAATAGTCTTCGTTCTAAGTTGCTTTTCCTTGCGATCGATAATCTAGATCGGTTTTTCAACATAATTTAGACTTTCATCAAGTTCTGCCTCGTCTGGCTGAATAATGTGAGAATCATTAGGGAGATATTTCCGCAGCATAGATACATGAAAAACGTTATGTATCCTCGATAATGAAGGCGGTAATGCGAGTCGATAGGCACGATCTCCTATCTTCTCGAGAATTTCATATGGACCAACGTATTGTGGAGACAACTTCCCCTTCTTGCCTAAATCTGACAACTCCTCTGAAAGGCGAAATTTTCAAAAATACTCTGTCTCCTGCCTCAAATACCAACGGTCTACGTCGAATGTTGGCATATTTGGCTTGTCTGTCATGTGCTGCCTTCATTCTTTTCTGAATCAGCTTCAACTTCTCAATCATGTCTCTGATCATATCAGGTCCAATCTCAGGGACCTCAGAGATATCATCCCAATACAGAGGGGATCTGCATTTCTTACCGTACAACGCTTCGAAAAATGCCTTCTCAATACTCGTCTGATAGCTGTTGTTGTACGAAAACTCACAAAGTGGCAATGCATCTTGCCAATTAGTGCTAAAATCAAGCATTACTGCTCTCAGCATATCCTCTAATGTCTGGATAGTCCGCTCTGACTAGTCCGTCGGTCTGTGGATGATATGCGGTACTCAGATGCAACTTCGTACCTAGAGCCTGCTGTAAACTCTGCCAGAAGTGCGAAGTAACACGAGGATCACTGGTCTGAAACAATCGACTTCGGCACTCCGTGCAATCTGACCACCTCTCTGACATATATCTCTGTCATCTGGTCATGTCGGTACGTCATATTGTAAGGAATAAAGCAAGCAGATTTGGTCAATCGATCAATCACGACCCAAATCGCATCACAACCTCTGGACGATCTTGGTAACTGCGTCACAAAATCCATGGAAATGTGATCCCATTTTCATTCAGGAATAGACAAACTCTTTAACAATCCTCATGGTTTCTTTCTTTCTGCTTTCACCTGTTGGCAATTCAGACACTTGGCTACAAATTCAGTAACATCAGATTTCATATGTTTCCAACAATACTGTGTCTTCAAATCATTATACATTTTCCTGCCACCAGGATGAATGCTAAAACGACTGATGTGCGCTTCTGTCAATATCTGTTGTCTCAAATCTGAAACATTCGGCACAACAATAGGGTTATTCACATACAAAACACCATCACGAACCTGATACTCCGATTGATGTCCAGCTCTGACCATAGCAATCGAATTCTGTATATTCTGATCAATTTTCTGTGCCTCTTTGATTCTCAATATCAGTTCTGGTTCAGCTCGAATAGCATATAACCTCATAGGCTTACAATCTGTTTCAAAAGCTAATCCAGACAAACAGCAATCTTCTATCAAATTTGAAACACCAATCGTCGATAAGGATAACGAACATACCTTTCGACTCAGTGCATCTGCTGCTGCATTGGACTTCCTCAGATAGAACTTGATTTCACAATCAAAGTTTTTAAGCAAATCAAGCCATCTTCGCTGTCTCATATTCAGCTCTGACTGTGAAAAAAGTTACTTCAAGCTTTTATGATCAGAATAGATTTCAAATTTTTTACCGTAGAGATAATGTCGCCATATCTTCAAAGCAAAGACAATGGCCGCCAATTCAAGATCATGAATTGGGTAACGAGTCTCATGTGGTTTCAGCTGTCTCGAGGCATAAGCAATAACATGCCCTCGCTGCATTAGAACACAACCCAATCCTCGATGAGATGCATCACAATAAACCAAAAAGTCACCAGTACCGGATGGAATTGTCAAGATCAGAGCACTGGTCAATCTTTTCTTCAATTCAAGAAAACTGGTCTCACATTCTTCAGACCAAACAAATGGAGCATTCTTCTTAATCAACTGAGTAATAGGCTTGGCAATACTCGAGAAATCTTTAATAAATCGACGATAATATCCTGCCAAACCCATAAAACTGCGAATCTCGGGCACTGATGTCGGTCTCGGCCAAGAAATCACTGCCTCAACTTTACTGGGATTCAACTGATATACCATCTCCGGATATAATATGCCCCAAAAATACTACCTGTCTTAACCAGAACTGACATTTCAACAGTTTGGCATACAATTTCTCAGCCCTCAAAATTTTCAACACAGTTCTCAGATGATCAGCATGCTCAATCATATTCTTCGAATATATCAAAATGTCATCAATGAATATAATAACAAACTCATCAAGATATCTCTGAAAGACACGATTCATCAATCCCATAAATACAGTCGATGCATTTGTCAAACCAAATGGCATGACAATAAATTCATAGTGTCCATACCTGGTTCTGAATGCTGTCTTTGAGATATCAGAATCCCTAACTCTCAGCTGATGATATCCAGATCTCAGATCGATCTTTGAATATACAGATGAACCCTGCAACTGATCAAACAAATCATCAATGCGAGGCAACGGGTATTTGTTCTTTACCGTAGCCTTATTCAGTTGCCGGTAGTCAATACATAATATTATAGAACCGTCTTTCTTTCTCACAAATAATACTGGAGCACCCCAAGGAAAAACACTCGGTCTAATGTATCCCTTGGCCAGTAGATCCTCCAACTGTTCTTTCAACTCAATCGGTGCCATTCGATATGGAGCCCTCGAAATTGGAACTGTACCTGGTGTCAATTCAATACTGAAGTTGATCTCTCGAATGGGAAGGCAAACTCGGAATCTCGTCTAGGAAGACGTCAGCAAACTCACATACCACTAGCAGGTCTGCCAATGATGAACTCGATTTCAGTAAGTCAACTGAATAGACAAGGAATCTCTCTGCTCCTTTCTATAACAATCGAGTAATAGACAATACGGATATCAAAGGGATTCTAGATCGAGAACCCTTACCGTAGAATTTCCACTCATCAGCCATATCTGGTCTGAATCTCACAATCTTGTGGAAACAGTCAACAGTCGCTCTTTACTTGGTCAGCATATCAATCCCGATAATACAGTCAAAATCAAACAATCCAAGTACGATGCATTCTAACTCAATCTCATGCCCGTCATACTGTAGTATGCAATGTTTTACAGAATTCACTGACATTAAACCTGTCCCCAACGGAGAAGAAATAGACACTACAGACGATAATGACTCAATAGGCAATGCATGACTCAATGCAAATTTCTCAAAAATAAATGTATGAGAAGCACCAGTATCATTCAATACATAAGCAGAGTAACCAAAAATAAAACAGTTACTTGCAACAACATCATCTGGTGCCTCCTGAGCCTGCTCCTCTGTCAAAGCGAAAAACTCTGGCCTGCTGTCTAGGAGGCTGGCTCACTGTCTGGTCACCTCCGGGCCTCTGCTGTGACTGAGCTGGGGCTGGCTGGAACGAATGAACAGCAGCGGATCGTCTATCAATCTGTGCCGCTGGTCCAGCTGATTCGGCTCCCTGGGATCTTTGGGAACCTCTCTATGGACACACCCTAGCAAAGTGTCCCTCCTGTTTGCAGACGTTGCAACTACCAGTCACTCCCTGGCATTGCTCGATCGGATGTCTCCCTCCGCAGCTTCTGCAGTACACTCCAGTATAGCTCTGGCTCTGTCGAGAACCACCAGAGCTAGATGAAATGCTCCCTGATTTCTTGAATTGCTTTCCTCTAGCTTTCAAGAAGTCCTTCTTTCCACTACTGCTGCTACCACCCTCAAATCTGGGAGGTGGTTGCTGGGGTCTCGGTGCTGGAGGAACATAGGAAGCTCCTTTCTGTCGAATCAGACCAGCTTCTACTCCTTTGGCTCGGTTCAGGGCATCAGTGAAATTATTCGGTCGTCCCTGTGTTCACCAATGTAAAGATCTCGGGGTTCAAACCATTGATGAACTAATCAGCAATGGCTTCTTCATTCTCGGCCACATGTGGAGCAAATCTCAACAAGGTAGAAAACTTGGTCACATATTCCTCAATATTCAGTTGACCCTGCCTCAAGTTTGCAAATTCCGCTCCCTTATCCTTCCTGTACGACACTGGAAAGAATCTCTGATAAAACTCAGTTCTAAATACATTCCAGGTAATAACTGTACCTCGATGCTCCAAGGCCCGCTTGGTTGTAATCCACCAGTTCTTTGCAACATCATGCAACTGGTGCCCTATCAGTTTCACTCTCCGCTCATCTGTGTAATCCAACGAATCAAACAAGCATTTCTATGTCATCTAACCAGCTCTCACAATCGAGAGAAGTCTCTGTTCTTTTCAGGGTTGGCGGTTTAAATGACTGAAACCTCTTCAACAGTGTCTCCATCGGTGTTGCTGTAACATCCATTGGAGGATTCGAAGTACTACCCTGTTCTGGTATTCTTCGGGGAGGCATATCTGATTACCAAAAGGGTTCGTAACCAAATACAACAAACTTGTTTCAGTCCTCCACCGGATCATCTTACTACTGAACAAGAATCGGTTCTGATTCATTCTTAATAATACACGTTATAAATCAAATCAGATAGTCTAATTACGATCTCTCTTTATCTCCTCGACCCCGATCATGTCCCACCTGTTGCCATGCACACATACAAACACGACAACAGCCGGATAACTCCGGTGAGAATAAAATCCCAGTATAAACACTGTAAACATGCAGTCATATAAAAAAATATATAAACGCATGAAACACATATCAATAACATGTATCAAATTTGCAAAACATGTATCAATACAATCTATGAATCACACTCTGTTACTACTAGACTCTGACTCGACTCATCCTAATCTAGGGATCCCGATCTAAATAAGAACGCAACGTTCTCCCATCTACTTTACCCCTAGCTATATGGTGGTACGTTCTTAGTCCCAGACTTTGGCTATCTATATTGAAGATCTGCAATAGGAGTCGGTCTTCTACTCAGTCTATCGATATATATCCAAAAGTCCAGTGACTTGGCGGTTCTGCCAAAGACTAGGTGGATCTGCCCAACTCTAACTCATGCTTTGCTATAAATCAATAGAGTAAGCATATCAATATTAAGCATTGCAAATATCAAATGCAGTAATCATTCAGTATGTGATTTTGGGAAACTCAAGTCGAATCGAACTCGAGTTGTGCAATCCCGCGTCAACATTAATTTATACCTTTCTTTATATTGCAATTCTGATGTCGTTCCTGTCTGGAATTCAAAGTCTGTCAACCCTCAATCTAGCAATGACAATATCAATAGTACCATATCAATATACTACTGCAATCAATACCAATTCTGATCAATCTGGATTTAATTCAAAATCAATGGCATAACGGACCAATCTGAATATCTTCGTCAATTCAATATCAACAGATAATATTTAAAATTCATAACTGATATCCAACACAATCTGTAATCAATCCATAATCCAAATCTGTCCAATATCAATCGATAAATTCTGAAAAATCATAACAATTCCATAATCAGTCTGTTTTTCAATCTGTCTTCGATTCTACGATGTCTAACATGTCAAGAACATCATATATGAATCACATTCAATTCTGGTAATATCATGTTTTCAAGACATGACAAAACTGTAGTAAAACTTACGTCCAATTGTAGCCTGCGTCGATAGAAACACAGTACTGAAGTCGGATTACAATTCGGACGGATGGATTTCTCGTAAATCAAAATCTAGTATCAAAAGTTGGAAAATTGCTCTGAAATCCTTCGTTCCTTCTTTATGATGGTTTGAGGAATAAACGTTTCTTTATATATATATACTGAATGTTGAAGGCAAATGGCGTAACCTCCACTCAGCAAGTCTCGTGCTCGGGCAGACATAAAGTTCCGCCCGGGCGCGGAACTTCGGCCCTCGCATTTTATCCCATCGCGCTCGGGCGGTCTAAAACCTCCGCCCGGGCGCGAAGTGTTCGACTTTCTTGCATTATTCAGATGCGCTCGGGCGGACAAAAACTTCCACCCGGGCGCAACACTTTCGGCCCAAATTTTTGTGCATTTCATATACTTTGTCCAGTCTGGTCTCGGAATGGCCCGGCTATAATTACATCCGTTCATAATCAATAATCTCAGATTAACAAACTCAAAATCTCGGCCATTACATATAAATATAATATATATATATATATATACACACATAATTGTGTGTGTTTTCAAATAAAATATTTTCTAAACTTTTTATGAGAATATAGTTAAAAGATATGATTTGTATGGTAGTTAACATGTATAATTGAAAGAATTTTTTTTGCAAAAGTATAATATATACTTACACATATTTTGTGAGTAAGTGGTAAGAAATGAGAAAACAATTAATAAACTTTTATCGATTAGTAAAAATAGTCAATCACGAGAATATAACTCCCCTAAAAAATATTTATATCTATTAAAAAAAAGTAAAAACATTGCAAGCTTCAAAGTACTTATTTTTACTATAATTTTTTTTCTAGATCTGAATGATGTACCATCAATGCGTTCCAATAAAAAAACAAAATCTAAAAGATTTGTTTGTGTTGGATAAGTTTCAAAGGTAGTCGGAGTTATCTGATTTATGTTATTGTAAACTTTGCAGTCACGTAAAAAAAAGATAAAAAAGAGAAAAAGAAAAAAGATTATTTTATTCTTTGTAATTTTCCTATTTTGTTTTCAATATTAGTTTATTTAATTGTCTACTTTAATACTTAGTTTTTTTAAATTAGAGTTAATATTCATTCAAACTCCATGAGTGAAAATCAACTTTTCATTAAATATTTTGATTTGAAAGAATATGGAGTTGAGACTTTTACGATAATATTCTTGATATTATAAATGTTATGTGGGTGGTGTAAATTATCTTTTTGTCTATATTATTATAAAAAAATTTAGAAATTAATATATATATATATATTTACTTAATATATTATGTGAAAATAAGAATTAAAAAAAGCACGTCTTTGTTTTAAAAATAAATATGTTTGTATATTTGAATATATAAAAGGAATAAAGAATCTAGCCTTTGATTTTCTGATAAATTTTATTACTAAAGGACTAGTAATAAGATAGTGTGAGGGTGTGATGAAACTTAAAATTAATAATTTATTATATATTAAAACCTGTATTTTAAAATATAAGTTTCATTAAAATTATAAAATTATGTTATTTTAGTATTGTTTAGTTATATTTAAATGTCCTACTAAATATGTTTTATTTTCAGCTTTTCTACATGTTGATAAAATAATGATAACTCAAGCTACAAAATTCAAATTGAGGTGATTCAAACACGCTTGGTGTGGGGACCCGGACGCTAATCATAATCTTAATCATCATTTGGGACAATTTAATCACTAATAATAAACAGGGTCTAAATTTTTTTTTAAAATACAATATGAAATGCGAAACGTAATGAAATTCCATCTAATATACATATCAGTATAAAGGTACAAGTTTTGTACTACATACAATCATTCAACTAAGGTTTAACATCTAAATCTCAAGTGTCTATACCCTATCTTTAATCAAGTCCGTAGTCTCCACTCTAATCATGATCTCCCTTCATCTTCTCGACCCTGAACCTGTCCCACCTGTTGCCAGGCACACATACAAACACGACAACAGCCGGATAACTCCGGTGAGATAAATATCCCAGTATAAACAATGTAAACATGCAGTCAAATAAAAGCATATATAAAAGCATGAAACACATATCAATAACATGTATCAATACAAACTCTGAATCACACTCTGTGACTCCTAGACTCTGACTCGACTCATCTAATCTAGAGATCCCGATCTGAATAAGAATGCAACGTTCTCCCATCTACTTTACCCCAGCTAGATGGTGGTATGTTCTTAGTCCCAGACTTTGGCTGTCTATATCGAAGATCTGCAATAGGAGTCGGTCTTCTCCTCAGTCTATCGATATATATCCAAAAGTCCAGTGACTTGGCGGTTCTGCCATGGCGGTTCTACCAAAGACTAGGCGGGTCTACCCAACTCTGACTCATGCTTTGCTATAATCAATAGAATAAGCATATCAATATCAAGCATTGCAAATATCAAATGCAATAATCATTCAGTATGTGATTTTGGGAAACTCAAGTTAAAGCTAACTCGAGTTGTGCAATCACGAATCAACATTTATTTGTACCTTTCTTTCTGTCTATCTGACTCTGTCGAAGTCTCGGATTCACAGCCTGTCAATATCAATCTGGCAATGACAATATCGAAGGAATACAATATCAATACCTTCCTCAATCAATATTGGATATAATCAGAACTCAATCAAATTCTGTTTCAACAACATAACTGCACAATCTTAATATACCCAGCCATACAAGTCGATACATATCAATACCTGCAACTCATGGTCAATAACGATACACATCTGATATCATATCTCAACCCAATCAACTCTGAAATTCATAACAATTCTATAATCAGTCTGTTTTTCAATCTGTCTTCGGTTCTACGATGTCTAAAATGTCAAGAACATCATATATGAACCACATCCGATTCTGACAATATCATAATTCCAAGACATATCAAAACGTAACAAAACTTACGTCCAGTTGTAGCCTGCGTTGATAGGACCACAATACTGAAGTCGGATTGAAAATCAAACGGTTAGATTTTGCACAATCGCGACCCTATGATCCACGAATAATTTTTGCAAAGTTTCCTTCGATTTCTCCTTTTTGTTTCTGAAGAATGTAGTTTGATACGTTTATATATATCCTGCATGTTGTGAAGCTAGGTGGCTCATTTCTTCGCAGCGGCACGTCTAGCGCATATGCGCGACCGTCATCGGCGCATATGCGCGAGACCTACTGGTCTCGGCGTTTGGCTTCGCAACAGTTGGCGCATATGTGCGACGCATCTCCACGCATATGCGCCCAACTCTCTGGACTCGGCATTTTTGAAAAATACATGCTCGCGCATATGCGCGTCATGTCTCGCGCAGTAAGTCTCGCGCATATGCACGAGACTTACTGTCTCGGCAATGATTCCAAGTACTTGCCTCGCGCATGTGCGCGTCCCTTCTCGCGCATATGCACGAGGTGTTCTGTCCTCGCAAATGGTCTTTCACACATATGCGCGCCTTTCTCCGCGCATGTGCGTGATGCCTACTGGTTTTCAACCTTTGTTCATACTATCCCACGTCCTCTTCAATATCATTGGCATATTTGGCTTGTCTATCCTGGGCTACCTTCATTCTCTTCTGAATTAGCTTCACTTTTTCAGTCATATCTCTGATCATATCAGGTCCAATCTCAGGGACCTCAGAGATATCGTCCCAATACAGAGGGGATCTACATTTCTTATCGTACAACGCTTCGAAAGGAGCCATCTCAATACTCGTCTGATAGCTGTTGTTGTACGAGAACTTCACAAAGTGGCAAGACATCTTGTCAACTAGTGCTAAAATCAAGCACTATCGCTCTCAGCATATCCTCCAATGTTTGGATAGTCCGCTCTGACTGTCCGTCAGTCTGTGGATGATATGCGGTACTCAGATTCAATTTCGTACCTAGAGCCTGCTGTAAACTCTGCCAGAAGTGCGAAGTAAACCGAGGATCACGGTCTGATACAATCGACTTCGGCACTCCGTGTAATCTGACCACCTCTCGGACATAAATTTCTTCCATCTGGTCATGTCGGTACGTCATCTTGTATGGAATAAAACATGCGGATTTGGTCAATCTGTCAATCACGACCCAAATCGCATCACAACCTCGGGAGGATCTTGGTAGCTTCGTCACAAAATCCATGGAAATGTGATCCCATTTCCATTTAGGAATAGCTAGACTCTGTAACAGTCCTCCTGGTTTCTTTCTTTCTGCTTTCACTTGCTGGCAATTCTGACATTTGGATACAAACTCAGCAATATCAGTTTTCATCTGTTTCCACCAAAACTGTCTTTTCAAATCATTATAAATCTTTCTGTCACAAGGATGAATACTGAATCGACTGTTGTGTGCTTCTGACAAAATATGTCGTTTTAACTCTGAAACATTCGGCACAACCAGACAATCATTCACATACAGTACACTATCCCGTACCTGATACTCAGATCGATGCCCTGCTCTAACCATCGATATCGAATTATGAATATTCTGATCAACTTTCTGAGACTCTTTAATTCTCAAAATCAGCTCTCGTTCAACTTGAACAGCATATAATCCCAGCGGTCTATAATCTGTCTCAAATACTAATCCAGACAAACAGCAATCTTCTATCAAATTCGAAACACCAATCGTCGATAAGGATAAAGAACATACCTTTCGACTCAGTGCATCTGCTGCTGCATTAGACTTCCCCGAATAGTACTTGATTTCACAATCAAAATCTTTAAGTAGATCAAGCCATCTTCGCTGTCTCATATTCAATTCTGACTGTGAAAATAGATATTTCAAGCTCTTGTGATCAGAATAGATCTCGAACTTCTCACCATATAGATAATGTCGCCATATCTTCAAAGCAAAGACAATGGCCGCCAATTCAAGATCATGAATTGGGTAACGAGTCTCATGTGGTTTCAGCTGTCTTGAGGCATAAGCAATCACATGTCCTCGCTGCATCAGATTACAACCCAATCCTCGATGAGATGCATCACAATAAACCACAAAATCACCAGTACCTGATGGGATAGTCAGTATCGGTGCACTGGTCAGTCTTTTCTTTAATTCAAGAAAACTGGTCTCACATTCTTAAGACCAAACAAATGGAGCATTTTTCTGAGTCAACTGTGTAATCGGCTTGGCAATACTGGAAAAATCTTTAATAAATCGACGATAATATCCTGCCAAACCCATAAAACTACGAATCTCGGGTACTGAAGTCGGTCTCGGCCAAGAAATCACTGCCTAAACCTTACTGGGATCAACTTATATACCATCTCCGAATATAATATGCCCCAGAAATACAACTTGTCTCAACCAAAACTCGCATTTTGACAGTTTAGCATATAATTTCTCAGCCCTCAGAATTTCCAACACAGTTCTTAAATGCTCCGCATGCTCAATCATATTCTTCGAATAAATCAAGATATCATCAATGAATATAATAAAAAAATCGTCAAGATACCTTTGAAAGACACGGTTCATCAACCCCATAAATACAGTCGGTGGCATTCATCAAACCAAATGGCATGACAATAAATTCATAATGTCCATACCTGGTTCTAAATGCGGTCTTTGAGATATCAGAATCTCTGACTCTCAGCTGATGTTATCCAGATCTCAGATCGATCTTGGAATATAAAGATGAACCCTGCAACTGATCAAATAAATCATCAATACGAGGCAAAGGATATTTGTTCTTTACCGTAGCCTTGTTCAGTTGCCAATAGTCGATACAGAGTCTCATCGAACCGTCTTTCTTCCTCACAAACAGTACTGGAGCACCCCAATGAGACACACTTGGTCTGATATACCCCTTGGCTAGTAAATCTTCCAACTTTTCTTTCAACTCTTTCAACTCAATCAGTGTCATTCTGTACGGAGCCCTAGAAATCGGAACTGTACCTGGCATTAACTCAATACTGAAGTCGATCTCTCGAATCGGAGGTAATCCAGGAATCTCATCTGGGAAGACGTCAGCAAATTCACACACCACTGGCAGGTCTGCCAATGATGGACTCGATTTCAGTAAATCAACTGAATACACAAGGAATCCCTCTGCTCCTTTCTGTAACAATCGAGTCATAGACAATACGGATATCAAAAGAATTCTCAATCTAGAACCCTTACTGTAGAATTTCCACTCATCAGCCATATCTGGTTGGAATTTCACAATCTTGTGGAAACAATCAACAGTCCCTCTGTACTTGGTCAGCATATCCATCTCGATAATACAGTCAAAATCAGACAATCCAAGTACGATGCAATCTAACTCAATCTCATGCCCATCATACTGTAGTATACAATGTTTTACAGAATTCACTGATATTAAACCTGTCCCCAACGGAGAAAAAACAGACACTACAGACGATAATGACTCAAGGCAAAGCATGACTCAAGGCAAATTTCTCAGAAATAAATGTATGAGAAGCACCAGTATCAATCAATATATAAGCAGAGTAACTAGAAATAAAACAGTTACCTGCAAAATATCATCTGGGGCCTCATGAGCCTGCTCCTCTGTCAAAGCGAATACTCTGGCCTGTTGTCTAGAAGGCTGGCTCACTGTCTGGCTACCTCCAGGCCTCCGTTGTGACTGAGTTGGGGCTGGCTGAAACGAATGAATAGCAGCGGGTCGTCTATCAGTCTGTGCCGCTGATCCAGATGATTCGGCTCCCTGGGATCTTTGGGAACCTCTCTGTGGACACACCCTAGCAAAGTGTCCCTGCTGTTTGCAGACGTTGCAACTACCAGTCACTCCCTGGCATTGCTCGATTGGATGTCTCCCTCCGCAGGTTCTGCAGTACACTCCAGTATAGCTCTGGCTCTGTCGAGAACCACCAGAGCTAGATGAACTGCTCCCTGATTTCTTGAATTGCTTTCCTCTAGCTTTCAAGAAGTCCTTCTTTCCACTACTGCTGCTACCACCCTCAAATCTGGGAGGTGGTTGCTGGGGTCTCGGTGCTGGAGGAACATAGGAAGCTCCTTTCTGTTGAATCAGATCAGCTTCTGCTCCTTTGGCTTGGTTCAGGGCATCAGTGAAATTATTCAGTCGCCCTGTGTTCACAAATGTAAAGATCTCGGGGTTCAAACCACTTGATGAACTGATCATCAATAGCTTCTTCATTCTCGGCCACATGTGGAGCAAATCTCAACAAGGTAGAAAACTTGGTCACATATTCCTCAATATTCAGTTGACCCTGCCTCAAGTTTGCAAATTCCGCTCCCTTATCCTTCTGTACGACACTGGAAAGAATCTCTAATAAAACTCAGTTCTAAATACATTCCAGGTAATAATTGTACCTCGATGCTCCAAGGCCCGCTCTGGTTGTAATCCACTAGTTCTTTGCAACATCATGCAACTGGTGCCCTATCAGTTTCACTCTCCGCTCATCTGTGTAATCCAACGAATCAAACAGCATTTCTATGTCATCTAACCAGCTCTCACAATCGAGAGAAGTCTCTGTTCTTTTCAGGGTTGGCGGTTTAAATGACTGAAACATCTTCAACAGTGTCTCCATCAGTGTTGCTGTAACATCCATTGGAGGATTCGAAGTACTACCCTGTTCTGGTATTCTTCGGGGAGGCATATCTGATTACCAAAAGGGTTAGTAACCAAATACAACAAACCTGTTTCAGTCCTCCTCCGGATCATCTTACTACTGATCAAGAATCGGTTCTGATTCATTCTTAATAATACACGTTACAAATCAAATCAGATAGTCAAGTAAACATGTATTATATAAAGCAGTAACACATGCTAGCAATCACAAGCAAGGAAAGAAAACTCATTCTACCCCGCTCACTAGCTCCTATCTCAGTCTAAAGGATCTATCGCTCTGATACCACCTGTTGTGGGGACCCGGACACTAATCGTTCTCTTAATCATCATTTGGGACAATTTAATCAATTATAATAAACAGGGTCTAATTTTTTCTTTTTAAAATACAGTTTTAAATGCGGAACGTAATGGAATACATTCTAATATACATTTCAGTATTAAAGTACAAGTCTTGTACTATATACAATCATTCAAACTAAGGTTTAACAACTAAATATCAAGCGTCCAAACCCTATCTCTAATCAAGTTCGTAGTCTCCACTCTAATCACGATCTCTCTTTATCTCCTCGACCCCGATCCTGTCCCACCTGTTGCCATGCACACATACAAACACGACAACAGCCGGATAACTTCGGTGAGAATAAAATCCCAGTATAAACAATGTAAACATGCAGTCATATAAAAAAATATATAAACGCATGAAACACATATCAATAACATGTATCAAATCTGCAAAACATGTATCAATACAATCTCTGAATCACACTCTGTGACTACTAGACTCTGACTCGACTCATCCTAATCTAGGGATCCCGATCTGAATAAGAACGCAATGTTCTCCCATCTACTTTACCCCAGCTAGATGGTGGTACGTTCTTAGTCCCAGACTTTGACTGTCTATATTGAAGATCTGCAATAGGAGTCGGTCTTTTACTCAGTCTATCGATATATATCCAAAAGTCCAGTGACTTGGCGGTTCTGCCAAGGCGGTTCTGCCAAAGACTAGGCGGATCTGCCCAACTCTAACTCATGCTTTGCTATAAATCAATAGATTAAGCATATCAATACCAAGAATTGCAAATATCAAATGCAATAATCATTCAGTATGTGATTTTGGGAAACTCAAGTTGAATCGAACTCGAGTTGTGCAATCCCGCATCTACATTAATTTATACCTTTCTTTATATTGCAATTCTGATGTCGTTCCTGTCTGGAATTCAAAGTCTGTCAACCCTCAATCTAGCAATGACAATATCAATAGTACCATATCAATATACTACTGCAATCAATACCAATTCTGATCAATCTGGATTTAATTCAAAATCAATGGCATAACGGACCAATCTGAATATCCTCGTTGATACAATATCAACAGATAATATTTACAATCCATAACTGATATCCAACACAATCTGTAATCAATCCATAATCCAAATCGGTCAATATCAATTGATAAATTCTGAAAAATCATAACAATTCCATAATCAGTCTGTTTTTCAATCTGTCTTCGATTCTACGATATCTAACATGTCAAGAACATCATATATGAATCACATTCAATTCTGGTAATATCATGTTTTCAAGACATGACAAAATGTAGTAAAACTTACGTCCAATTTTAGCCTGCGTCGATAGAAACACAGTACTGAAGTCGGATTACAATTCGGACGGATGGATTTCTCGTAAATCAAAATCTAGTATCAAAAGTTGGAAAATTGCTCTGAAATCCTTTGTTCCTTCTTTCTGATGGTTTGAGGAATAAACGTTTCTTTATATATATATACACTGCATGTTGAAGGCAAATGGCGTAACCTCCACTCAGCACGTCTCGCGCTCGGGCGGACATAAAGTTCCGCCCGGACGTGGAACTTCGGCCCTCGCATTTTATCCCATCGCGCTCGGGCGGTCTAAAACTTCCGCCCGGGCGCGAAGTGTTTGACTTTCTTGCATTATTCAGAGGCGCTCGGGCGGACAAAAACTTCCGCCCGGGCGCGACACTTTCGGCCCAAATTTTTGTGCATTTCATATACTTTGTCCAGTTTGGTCTCGACATGGCCCGGCTATAATTACATTCGTTCATAATCAATAATCTCAGATTAACAAACTCAAAATCTCGGTCATTACATATAAATATAATATATATATACACACATAATTGTGTGTGTTTTCAAATAAAATATTTTTTAAATTTTTTATGAGAATATAGTTAAAAGATATGGTTTGTATGGTAGTTAACATGTATATTTGAAAGAATTTTTTTTGCAAAAGTATAATAGATACTTACACATATTTTGTGAGTAAGTGGTGAGAAATGAGAAAACAATTAATAAACTTTTATCGATTATTAAAAATAGTTAATCACGAGAATATAACTCCCCTAAAAAATATTTATATCTATTAAAAAAAAGTAAAAACATTGCAAGCTGCAAAGTACTTTTTTTTACTATAATTTTTTTCTAGATTTGAATGATGTACCATCAATGCGTTCCAATAAAAAAAACAAAATCTAAAAGATTTGTCTGTGTTGGATAAGTTTCAAAGGTAGTCGGAGTTATCTGGTTTATGTTATTGTAAACTTTGCAGTCACGTAAAAAAAAGATAAAAAAAGAGAAAAAGAAAATAGATGATTTTATTCTTGTAATTTTCCTATTTTGTTTTTAATATTAGTTTATTTAATTGTCTACTTTAATACTTAGTTTTTTTTAATTAGAGTTAATATTCATTCAAACTACATGAGTGAAAATCAAATTTTCATTAAATATTTTGATTTGAAAGAATATGGAGTTGAGACTTTTACGATAATATTCTTGATATTATAAATGTTATGTGGGTGGTGTAAATTATCTTTTTGTCTATATTATTATAAAAAAATTTAGAAATTAATATATATACATATATTTACTTTATATATTATGTGAAAATAAGAATTAAAAAAAGCACATCTAATTATATATTATTATATTAAATGAAAAAATATATATGTATAAATCGGCATACGATTTTGTTTTTAAAATAAATATGTTTGTATATTTGAATATATAAAAGGAATAAAGAATCTAGCCTTTGATTTTCTGATAAATTTTATTACTAAGGGACTAGTAATAAGATAGTGTGAGGGTGTGATGAAACTTAAAATTAATAATTTATTATATATTAAAACCTGTATTTTAAAATATAAGTTTCATTAAAATTATAAAATTATGTTATTTTAGTATTGTTTAGTTATATTTAAATGTCCTACTAAATATGTTTTATTTTCAGCTTTTTTACATGTTGATAAAATAATGATAACTCAAGCTAAAAAATTCAAATTGAGGTGATTCAAACACGCTTGGTGTGGGGACCCGGACACTAATCATAATCTTAATCATCATTTGGGACAATTTAATCACTAATAATAAACAGGGTCTAAATTTTTTTTTTTTAAAATACAATATGAAATGCGGAACGTAATGAAATTCCATCTAATATACATATCAGTATAAAGGTACAAGTCTTGTACTACATACAATCATTCAACTATGGTTTAACATCTAAATCTCAAGTGTCTATACCCTATCTTTAATCAAGTCCGTAGTCTCCACTCTAATCACGATCTCCCTTCATCTTCTCGACCCTGAACCTGTCCCACCTGTTGCCATGCACACATACAAACACGACAACAGCCGGATAACTCCGGTGAGATAAATATCCCAGTATAAACAATGTAAACATGCAGTCATATAAAAGCATATATAAAAGCATGAAACACATATCAATAACATGTATCAAATCTGAACAACATGTATCAATACAAACTTTGAATCACACTCTGTGACTCCTAGACTCTGACTCGACTCAATCTAATCTAGGGATCCTGATCTGAATAAGAACGCAACGTTCTCCCATCTACTTTACCCCAGCTAGATGGTGGTATGTTCTTAGTCCCAGACTTTGGTTGTCTATATCGAAGATCTGCAATAGGAGTCGGTCTTCTCCTCAGTCTATCGATATATATCCAAAAGTCCAGTGACTTGGCGGTTCTGCCATGGCGGTTCTACCAAAGACTAGGTGGGTCTGCCCAACTCTGACTCATGCTTTGCTATAATCAATAGAATAAGCATATCAATATCAAGCATTGCAAATATCAAATGCAATAATCATTCAGTATGTGATTTTGGGAAACTCAAGTTAAAGCTAACTCGAGTTGTGCAATCCCAAATCAACATTTATTTGTACCTTTCTTTCTGTCTATCTGACTCTGTCGAAGTCTCGGATTCACAGCCTGTCAATATCAATCTGGCAATGACAATATCGAAGGAATACAATATCAATACCTTCCTCAATCAATACTGGATATAATCAGAACTCAATCAAATTCTGTTTCAACAGCATAACTGCACAATCTTAATATACCCAGCCATACAAATCGATACATATCAATTCCTGCAACTCATGGTCAATAACGATACACATCTGATATCATATCTCAACCCAATCAACTCTGAAATTCATAACAATTCTATAATCAGTCTGTTTTTCAATCTGTCTTCGGTTCTACGATGTCTAAAATGTCAAGAACATCATATATGAACCACATCCGATTCTGACAATATCATATTTCCAAGACATATCAAAACGTAACAAAACTTACGTCCAGTTGTAGCCTGCGTTGATAGGACCACAGTACTGAAGTCGGATTGAAAATCAAACGGTTAGATTTTGCACAATCGCGACCCTATGATCCACGAATAATTTTTGCAAAGTTTCCTTCGATTTCTCCTTTTTGTTTCTGAAGAATGTAGTTTGATACGTTTATATATATCCTGCATGTTGTGAAGCTAGGTGGCTCATTTCTTTGCGCGGCACGTCTCGCGCATATGCGCGACCGTCATCGGCGCATATGCGCGATGCATCTCCGCGCATATGCGCCCAACTCTCTGGACTCGGCATTTTTGAATAATACCTGCTCGCGCATATGCTCGTCCATGTCTCGCGCATATGCACGAGACTTACTGTCTCGGCAATGATTCCAAGTACTTGCCTCGCCCATATGCGCGTCCCTTCTCGCGCATATGCGCGAGGTGTTCTGTCCTCGCAAATGGTCTTTCGCGCATATGCGCGCCTTTCTCCGCGCATGTGCGTGATGCCTACTGGTTTTCAACCTTTGTTCATACTATCCCACGTCCTCTTCAATATCATGTCATCCTCAATTCATACTTCAATTTCCTTTTCGGATATCCCGGTCGGATCCATTTCGTCTATGATTACCTTACAATTAATCAATGAATCATTTTAGATTACAACGCCTCAAATCTCGGGCATTACACTTGGAATCCTTGAGGAAGTATCTACAACTTTGCAGAAGACATGAATGCCTAAAAAATTCATTAAGATG